>NC_081410.1:173772327-174072327 GCF_030272615.1 Cryptomeria japonica | reverse complement strand
CAACATTTTGCATCATATTTCATGATCCATCATCACGATGAATAGCTAGAGAACAAAATTGGATCATGAAGTATGATTTGAGATATTGATTAGAAAATTACACACAGTTTAATTCAAAGTCTTAACAAATTCAATTTGGACTAGTTTATTATATTATTTCTATTATTAAATATTAATATTTTGACATGTAAAAAACCATCAAATTTAAGGTAAAATGTTTTAAAAAAAATTTTTAACACACACACCATTACATTCCAAAAGTGGCTATCCAACCCCTTGCATGCATCAATGCATAAAGGCTAGTGGATAAGGGTAACTTCATTGGAGCATAAAATATTGTAACAATATGTTGTATAATAATGCCAGGTTATGTTATTGATTCTAGAGTTGGACTTTTGATAGGATTTGGTTAGTTCTCTTTGGTTTTGGATATTTCCTTTCCCAACATAGCCAAAATCTTAAGTTGTCAATTCCAAGGGTTCTTCTATTCCTCTTCCTATACCTTCTTCTATTGTTGTTGATAATTCTCATGATGACACTAGTAGCACTATCGTGCCACCTATTTTGATAAACCTAGATAATGATTTGGATGACATGGTTGAAAGTATGGAGAATGATTTTTATTTTTCCTTAGTATTATCTAAATAATTAACTCTAGATCCTAGTGCCACACATAGTGATCCTCCCTTACAGAATGATCCATGTTTGGAACTAGGTATAGCTCCTTGTACTATACTAGTTGTATCTCCTTTAGCATCTTACCCATCATCTCTTTGTGATGATAAAGATTGGATGGTAGATGATTTTCTATAGATTTACTCTATATATTTTTCCTTGTGTGTGATTTTCTCTATGATGTGTTTCTTAAAATTCCTTTTATTCTTTAAGCTCTATTTAGGCGAACCTTGATGCTTTGTTGGCATAAGGGTACAAACATACCAAAATTGTTAATGGGCTCTAGAATTGGCCTCATTTTACCTATTTTATTCATATTTTAGAAGACATTTTATATCCTTCTAAGACTTTGGCCTAAACTTTATTAAAAAAAAATTAAGTTTAGGGATGATATATGTATATTATGAATGCATGTGTTTTGTGAATATTTATGGATGATATGATCTTATAGTGTTATAAATGGTAGTGATGTGGATAAATTATTTTTGAGATACTAACTTGCAGAAATAAGTGTAGCTATTGACCAAGAACTAAATAAAACTACCCACAACACAATGTGCCCTACAACTCATGACATAGTAGCCAAGGAGGTACCGAATGGAATGCAACTGTCGAGATTAAGAGTGATTGTCATTGGAGAATAAATATTCTTGAAGTACAAGGAGTATCTCACATGGTAATAAAATATTGTTCATAAAGACATTTATCTATCTTGCACATTTCCTATCTTTTTTTATTCTTTAGTTGTAATAAGTCTAATTGGAACTATGACTCCAGTTAGATAGATTGTTATTTATAGTTATGATGGATAATTATCCATCCTTATTTTCATGGAGGATCATTAAATGTTAGTAGGTTGTTTAGAGTCTAAAGTAACTCACTCTCGGGATCATGTGTGAAGTCCAAATCTTGTTAGAGTTTGGGGTTATCGAGAATATACTAGTCATTTGTAGTTACTATATTATGTCAAATTTTATTATCAATTGAGTAAATTTTTTATTATTAATTCAAAATAGATAAAACTGAGATAGAACTAAACCATTACAAAATCGCCAAGTAGGCACACAAAGAGGGGGAATCACAAGTAGTGAGAACACCACAAACACAAAACCAAAAAGGGTAGAATTGTTTTTGAAGGAGGCAACAACTAACCAAACTGGTTAACCCAGGGAGCTTTTGATTGGACCAACGAACCGGTAGGACCAAAGGTCCCAAACCCAATTAACTACCTAATAAGAATCTAGGGGTTTAGGTAAGGAAACTCTAACCAACATAAAAAAACCCTTGAGCATAAATAAAACAACCAAGGAACCAAAAAATTAACAGTGGGTTTTCAAAGGCTTCCCACATCATTTTATAAGTATAACCGTCATGAACCACCATGGAGGGAGTCCAAAACAATATGGAGACACCTAAAGAAATAGTGGAAGAACAATCACCTAGCCAAAATAAAAAATTATTACCTACTGTAACCATTGAATTAACTAGCACCAGAAGGCTCAAATCATTTTGAAAGGCATCCCTTAACCTTTGACTAATGAATAACCCTAAGAAAAAAAAACTAGACCACCTCTATAGGTCCATTGTCTACAGTACCTTAATTTAGTGACTAAATGCCCAAAAGGAAAGATTATAAGAGATGAAGTGCTCTTAAAAATCATTAGATTTTGATAGGCATTTTGCAACCATTTGTCTAAGGACCCACCATGAAATAAAATATTCAACAAATATCACATAGCTTTGTAGGTACCCAAGACCCCAGAAGAAGTAGGAACCACACTGAGATGGGAGCAAACAAACTTTATAAGCAAAGAGCCAGAAACCCTTCCCTTGAAGGAAAATATATGAAGACAAGGGCAATCAGGGGTAAAAACATCATCCCAAGAAAACAACAACCCCAAAAAGAATTCATAAATTGCCCTAGGAGCAAGAAGAAGGGAATAAGAGCTCTCTTTGGTTAATTGTCCATAGGGTAACCAACCCTCAGCATGCTACCACCTCCAACCCACACCAAAAGGTGAAGACCCAACACCAATAGGGAATCCATCATCCACACAAAAATGTTTAGACCTTGAAACCCCAACTACCACAAGCAACCTCCAAAAGACAAAAAACCACCATAACAGGAGTCTCCAAAGAGAGGCCTTGAGAAAGAACACAAAACCCCCTAAAAAAAAAAAAAGAGGGTGACACAAACCCAGATTCTAAATAAGATCCCTTGAACCAAGAGGAGGGAATAGTACTTTCCTCCAGGCAAAGATTACCATCACAAGAGGCATATAGGGAAACTGGTCTTAGAAGCGACTCTCCATCAAATCCACACAAGAACATACCAAGAGAGCCCCAAAGCTAGATAAAAAGGTCCTTAAGCCCCCAAGGAGTCTTCACAATAACCCGACACACTCTTTCTTAACATTAAGTACAAAAAACACCTAATAGTTGACAACAAAGGCAATAAAAAACTATGGGTAGAGAGAGCCACCAAACCGCCAAACATAAGTAGATGCAACCAAGTAGAACCCAACCATGGAACAACAGAGGGTTTTGTGCAATCTCCAAAACCACATGTCCCGTGACTCTAGAACCCACTAGCAAAGAGTGGTAGGATTGAGGGAACAAGGACCAAGGAAAACCAACTTAACACAGAGGAAAGTTGTCGTAGGGGAGCCGAGAAAAAAACAAATAAAATCCCCACAAATAGGAGAAACGAATAGTGAGAATCCCAACCAAAGGAGGTCTCAACCACCAACCAAGCCTTACCCAAAAATGCATAGGGAAAGGTTGATCCTCCATCATTAGGGTCATCTTCATCACTTGCACCATCCCCCTCCACATAAACCCTATTATTGTTAATTATGTATGCATTTTGAATACTGAATAAAAGGTGGAATGTTGATGATATTCTGAGTTAGACCAAGCATTGTGATTAGAGGTTATAACATTCAAGGAAGGGCCACTTGAGTATTGTAATCCTCTTTATAGTATAAATTGTTAGTATTAATGTTAATTAATTCATTAGTTGTTATGATAGGTTAATTATTATGTTTAATTTGCTTTGGTTAAATTGACATAATTAGTTTATAACATCATTAGAATAAGATTGTGTGTCTTAAGATGTGCACAATATAAACATAATAGAAAATCACCCATACCCACTATTGTGTCATTAAAACAATGACCCACAACCACTTCTTTATGGATAGGTTCAGTTTCAACATTCTTTACATTTTGCTTCATTTTGTCGATTTTAGTTAGTTTCCTATACATAATTAAAATATAACTTAGGGAGTCGTCTTCTACACATATAGTTCCAACATCATCTAATAAGACACATCGATGGTCAATAATTAAATGAACCTTTCCAAGAAAATATGTTACTTGATAAGGGATCCATTAGTCTATTAAGTTGCATGCATTGAGTTTTCTACATCAACCTATTGCACTTTGTAGGAGTTAGTCACTTGTGAAATTATTCTAGTTGTATCTTCATTCTTCTCTTTGTCATAAGTATTATGTAGATGTGTTTTTGTTGTAAATATGCTTTTGTATTGTCTTTTGGGGATGATGCATTTAGGTCTCTTTCATGTTGACCCAAAATCCCTTTGTTCCTTTTTATATGCTCCTCATCCTTTGTGCTCATAGTTCCACTATATTTGGGGGATCAGGTTAATTCAAAACAATCATATTAAAATACATTATCTATCTCATATTCATACTAACCCAATATCTTTGCATCCTTTTTTTGCTCTTATAAGATCTTGTTTATATGTGGTATCACCTTTATTTTCTTATATTGGAGCATTTCGTTGTTGCCATGTGCTTGCCTTTGAATATATAATGCCTTAAAGACAATTACTCTCGATTGGAACACATAGTTACTTTAAGGTGGGGGAATATATTCCTTTATGTGTTTCACTTTGTGCATACACCATGAGATTGATAGTATGCCTTGATCACATACCACAAAATTATTTTTGATATTGTATAACCCTTTTGCATTACATTATCACGATTACCCAACAAACAAAGTATTTTTTCTTAGCCAATAATCTTCAATATCACTAGAATGAAGCTCACCTAGTATACCTGAAGATTTTTACTAGCTCATGATGTCTTCTCTTGTTCATAAGCCACCTAGCATAACACAACTTGTTAGACTTGTGACTTACGACCCTTTATGGACATGACTCTTAGTAAGTATTTGAGGATCTTTCTAGTCCTAGAGGCCACGTTTTGTGTGTCCATGACATGGCTCCTAGTAATTATATGAGGATATTTCTAGTCGTAGAGGTCATGCCTTGTGTTTATGGATATGGCTCTTAGTGAGAGTATGTGGACCTTACTAGTCCTAGAATATATTAAAGACATCTATATTTTTAATGTTGTTGTAGTTCACATTGTTCTTGTTCTTTAAGGCATTGATCACCACATTGTTATATAGAGATGCGTTACTTAATAGAGAATTAATAATATCAAAAGTGTGATTATCTATAGCCATGTTTAATGTTGTTACAAATAGTGATGATATTAATAAATTATAATACATTAGAAGCCATTAAAATCACTCATATTATTAAACCTATGAGATTGTTATAAATTATTAGAAGTGTATGAGAGTGCCATTGGATGGTCCATACACACATATATAAATAATCCTATCAACCACACATTATATAAAATTAATTTGACAAAAATAAAGTGCAGTACTCAATTACCAAAATTATCTATATACATGCCTATCAACTATCCAATGACTTCTTATACTAATCAAATAAAATTTGAGTACCAACAATCCCACCAACTTAATATATATTTTAGTCTTTATACCTAAATTGCATAATAGAATCTCACCAACTCAAAATCCAAAATCACAAGAAATTAACTTTTTTCAAATAAAAGCCTAAAGCTCATGCACATCCATATATACTCCCAGCCATTAAACCTTAACTTGTCATGGATTGGACATGTAGATAGAGAGGGTGGGGGGAAGGGCGTTGTTTAGAGGGTAGAAGTCCTATATGACAATTTCAAATCTCTTTTTTTTGCAACAACTTACTTGGCAAGTCTCTTGCTTATAACTAAAGTTTGAAGGCCCATATCCTCAAATATGATGCCACATCAGCATGCCTTTTGTTGAGGTGTCCAAAAAGACCTTGAAAAAAGATAGACCAATATTCGCAATAAGACATGTTTCATTGGTACCCTAATATAACATCACATGATTTGTTGCTTTTGCGATGTAAGAAATGCATTTCATTCAATTATGAGTACTAATGATCAACACTAACATACTTTAAAATTGCAACTATTAATTATATATTACTAAAAATATTGAACCTTAAATCAACAAGTACTATCACAACTATTAGAATTTGTTCAACTTCTAAACCATTTCCTCTAAGTTGGAGCCTTTAGAAACATAATTTACATGTTTGAAGAATACAAATTCTGACAATGGGTCCTTGACTGTTGGTAAATTCGAATTGTTCTACGTGAGCCCAGCCAAAATCAAGTCTTGCTAAGTGCCTAGGTTTGGCATCATAAGAGATGAGATCGAGATCAAGATCATGTCGAGAATAAATTTGACGGAATGGATAATCCCTCAATCCTTAAATCTTAGCCAAAATGAACCACATAACTTTAAAAAACAGATGAGGTAAAACTTTGCGAAATGAAAATACTAAAATGTTACAACCAACCATTTGGAGCTTGAGGACATTGAAAAATTCAGGTCCCCACCTCCACCGCCGAGCCTGAGAAAGGGAAGAAATGGGTGGACTGACTGATTCAATGCCGTGCTACTGTGACGTACCATTTGAGCTGGAAGAAATGGTTGAAATAAAAAATATCACAAGACCTTGAAAAGCTAACATTCATTTGTGTCGGCCTTATCTTCTCTACTAACAACCAAATGCACGGCAACTCATATGTCGATTTCACCACGTCGATGGAGCACTTTATGCGGCAGCAGGGCCTCGATGGATTGACTTCATTAACGTACCTTCTGAATAATTGTACGGAATATGTGCTTGGCATTACAGTGGCCGCGTCCTTCGTTTTAGTAAAATTGACCTCAATTCAACATTGGGTTCCTCTGGTTTAATTTCTATGTTTTCCTTTTCAAATTATAAAAGAATCAATCTTCTTCTTTTTAAAATTATTATGGCAGATTTTGGTACATCATTGCGTCCTATCAGTACTAAGAGTAAAGACAAATTTTGTCAAGATGATCCATCAAGAAAGGGCCGCGGCTATTCTAGTTCCAAAACAAACTTTTCGTACAAGTGATAGCGACGAGTTAGTCAATCGCAATTCTTTATTTTAAAATCGATGGTATAAAACACACGACTAACACGCATGTTAGTCAATCCGTACTGCCGTTTTGGAGCCAGAATAGATGCGTCCTCAAGAAAGATACAAGTACATGTAATGGTAAGATTTTCATATCCATGTTTTTCTTCTTTCCTAATTTTAGATTAATTTTCAAAGATTGTATTAATATGATAGGTAGTGAAGTGATATATGACATATTTTTGTGTTAAGTTTGGTTTCTTTTTCAATCATTGTCTATCTTTATTTACTCTCACTTGCACACATTTTCATACATTTAGCATTAACTTAGTTTGGGTGTTGATGGATAACATCAGTCGGATCCTCAGAGCCGACTTTATCATCAAATGTGTGAAGGACCTTTTCAGTCTTACACATTTAATCAAGTTCAATATATTGCCGACTTTCATATTGAAACGGGTTGCTAACAAAACATAACTAATTATGACCCGCCACCTTGGAAGACGAGTTAGTGATTGAGACGCGGCATTTGGCATTGGATCGATTCTTGAAGAATACGTGATGATTGAGGCGACTTTTGGAAAGGTTGTGTTGCTTGGCGCTACCCATGTATCCTTGCACTTCCAGATCATCAAATATATACAATCATTCTTCAGCAGTTAAGAATATATTCATAAGCATATTGAATAACTCTCACATCTAGCAGACCGTAGAATACATTCTCCGGCGAATTGTATATCATCCTTCAGCGTATCGAATAGCAGCAGTTCATATTCATTCACGACAGTTTGAGAATTTATCAAGGAAGATCGAGTTCATTGCACATCATACATTCTATATTGCAGATTGGATTTTCTCTATAGCAAATTGTTGTCATACATATGTAGCTTCAAGTGTGAAGCAAATTTCTTGTAAAATCACTTGACATAACTAAGATAATAAGACACATTTCATTGTTGGGTTTTTTCACCTTCGAGAGGAAGGTTTTCCCAGGGTAAACTCTGTGCATTTGTGTTTGATTCGTTGTCTATCTAATCTTATCATTAAAACATAACATGGTATCAGAGCCACGGTGAAAGAAGATTATGATCAGATTCCCTACAACTTCTAAGTATTCTCTCCTCTTTCTCTCTCCATCGAGCAGTATCTCTAAGTCTCGAAAATGGTGAACGATCTTAAAATCGAAGATAGGTTTGAAGGCGCATCTAACTTCACCTCATGGGAGTTTAGAGTGCTCATGCACTTGAAGAAAATGATCTTCTTCAATTCGTGGAGGAAAAGGATTTATCCGAACTTGAAGATCATGAGGAGAAGCTTCAATTCGAGAAAAATGCCATCAAAGCAAAGAAGATATTAATCGACTTCGTGAGGGATCACTTGGTGCCTCTCATATCCAAGATGGCAACTGCAAGAGATATGTTTAAAACCTTGGAAAATTTATATGATATCAACCACATGAGTAGGGCTCTTGCCCTAAGGCAGCAACTCCACCAAGTGAAGATGGCAAAAGGAGATTCAGTCATCACCTACTTCATGATAATTTCATAATTGAGAGATCAACTAAGCACAATTGGGGATCAAGTGATTGATAAAGACCTTGTAATGCTAGCTTTGAATGGCCTACCTCATTCATGGGAGCCATTTATCCAAAGCATAAGTGGAAGATCCAAATTACCTAAGTTTGATCGACTCTGTGTTGATTGTATTCAAGAAGAATCAAGATCAATCGCTAGAGGAATTATCAAGAGTTCTGAAAATGAAGATACTCATGTTCTTGCCACTCAATCTACCAAGAAACGTAAGTATTGGAAGAAGGGTAACTTCAAAAAGAGTAAAGATTTCAAATCAGATTCTACACCTGATTCTAGGAAGAGGAAGAAAGATCTCTCTCGCATTTAGTGTTTTAGGTGTGACAAGTTTGGTCACTTTGCAAAGTATTATTTGACAAGACCTAATCATCAAGAAGCAAACATCAATGAAGTCTCATCTCATGAAGATGTTGAAGATAACTCCAATGGTTTTCTTTTCATATCAGCATTATCAAGCAATGTTCCTACGGACAATGATACATGGTTAATTGATAGTGGAGCCTCTTAATATATCACTGGTCATCGGGAGCACCTTTCTGATCTAGTGGAGAAAGAGTCACATCTCCAAGTTATTATTGGGGATGATGCACACTATGATGTAAGAGGATTTGGTGCTACATCTCTAAACCTTGAATCTGGAGTTTCTCTACACCTAAGTGATGTATTGTTCATGCTAGGGATCAAGAGAAACCTTGTGTCTATTTCAGCCTTGGAGGATAAGGGCTGTCAAATTACATTTTCTGAAGGAAGAGTTCTTGCTTGGCCTAAGAACTCCAGCATCAAGACTGCTCGTGCGATCGGAAATCAACATGAGAGTTTATACAAACTGTCCACTCTCCCTGTTCAAGCTCTTATTCATTATTCTTCCAGTTCTAGCAAACTTTGGCACAAAAGACTTGGACATCTTCACTTCAAGGCTCTTCCATCATTGGAGAATATGGTAAAAGGTATTCCTAAACTTATTCATGTAAACGATGGTACTTGTAAAGGTTGTGCTATGGGCAAAAATATTTAAAGTCCTTTTCATAGCAGTGAAAGTAGGTCTAAAGAAATACTAGATCTTGTACATTTAGATTTATGTGGTCCAATGTCAATTCCATCCCTAAGTAGATGTTTGTATTATGTAACTTTTATAGATGACTACTCTAGGAAGACTTGGATTTATTTCTTAAGGTCTAAAGAGTGTGATGAAGTCCTAGGTAGGTTTAAAGAGTTTAAAGCTCTTGGAGAAAATTTATCTGGAAAGAAAATTAAAATTTTAAGGTCTGATAATGGAGGTGAGTACACCTCGGGTAGCTTTCATGATTTCTGTATTGAAGCAGGGATCAAGAGGGAGTTATGTGTTCCTTACAACCCTCAACAAAATGGGGTTGTTGAAAGGAAGAGCAGATCTATTGTTGAAGCTGCAAAAGCTATGATTCATGATCAAGGCCTTCATATTTTTCTATGGGCAGAAGCCTCTAGAAAAATAGTGTATGTTCAGAATAGACATCCTCATCAGATATTACAAAATATGACTCCTAAAGAAGCCTTTTCAGGTATCAAGCCTGATATCAACCACTTGAGAATATTTAGTTGTCCTGTGTAAGTTCATATTCCCTAGGACAAGAGAACCAAGTTGGAGCCTTCTGGCAATAGAGGAATATTTTGTTACTATTTACTAAGTTGTCATTAGTTTTATGCCCAAAGTCATCCTATATACACTAGTCGGTTTATACTACCGAAAAGTCCAGTCGGTAAATACCAAGGCTACCGGTGTCGGTTACTGAAGAGAGACAAGTAACTAAGATGATATACACCGAGCTATGAACTGAGATGAATACATATGTCTACCGAGCAGCAAAGAAGGTATACTAAGTTAATCTGAACCGAGTGGAAACGTGTTACCAGATTCAATGAACCTGGACACACATGTGAAACATGTTACAAGATTCGAGAAGATGAAACCGTTATTACATAGGAAATTGCATTTAAAGATTTTGTATGATTTTGAGGAAGAATATCCAATGAAATAATTTCTATGTTTATTCATTCAATAAAACATGTTTGTATGATCGAAGCATGAACAAATCACCGTCTCAGAGATCTATATAAACATAATGATTTGAGTATTTGAGACATGAAATGGAAAATCAAGAGAAGTGATGATATAGTGAAGAAAGAAGATTGACAGAAATATTCAGAGGTCACCGAGAAGATTTCAAAGAACAGTTTAAGGGACAGAGTATACAGAAGTGGTTACTGAGTTTATTTATCAATTATCGAGGAATGTTATGAGCAAGGTAATTTTATATTGAGCACATAGAGTCTGCTATAACATTTCAGATGTGAAGTTGTAGATATTTTGTAAAGATTTTGATTGAATTATTAATTTGTGTTAGAAACCTTTAACAGGGTAAAAGACTCTAATAAAGTCTATAAATTGTAAAGTCTTTAACCAGGTACAACATTTTGTAAAAGTGTTTGTAAAATCCTTTAGCAAGGTAGATCTAAAGATCTTTATATTCCTAACAGGGTAAGCTATCAGAAATAGCTAAACATGTAGCTCTAACCGAGCAATCTTGATTACTGCAGTAGTGAAGTTGTGGGTGCCATCCCCACCGCAGTTTTCTCTCTAACCAAGAGTTTCTACGTGACCAAAAATCTTTGTGTTATGGAGTGAAATTTTGATGGATGTTATTTCTATGATTATGTTTCAGTGTTATACATTTATGAGATCAGCAATACTTAGTTTGTGTTTATCTGTAAAATTGTTTTTCAAGAAAAGTTTGAAGTACTGATTCACCCCTCCCCTCTTAGTACATTATCTTTCCAAGTCAGACCTAACATATTTGTGGGCTACAATGAAACCTCCAAAGCCTACCATATTTACATTCCTGTCAGAAGCAAATAGAAGTTTGTAGGGATGTCACATTTGAGGAAGATGTTGCATTCAGTAAATCAAAGGGCTCATGCATGGAGATAGATGATGAGACCCCTCAAGACATGGATGTTGATCATGCTCCCGAGATTCAGAGGGAGACTATAGAACCTGATATGAGTAATGACCCAATTGGACCTTTGGATCCCACAGATGGGCCTAGAGATATTGTTGTGTCTTGAAAGAGACCTCTTTGGGCATGAAACACTATGCAGGAAGCAGAACAATTTGCCGCTCCTAGAGGCACATTCAGAGAAAGCAAAAGACCACAAAGATTTTCTGGTTATGTTGCATTAATGTGTAATCTTATTGAGTTTGAGCCTTCTAGTGTAGAGGAAGCCGCAAAACAACAAGTTTGGAAAGATGCAATGGATGAGGAGTATCAATCCATTCTAAAGAACAATGTGTGGGATATTGTGCCTAGACCAAAAGGGAAGTCTGTTGTATCTTCCAAGTTGTTGTACAAGATAAAACATGTAGCTAATGGTAGCATTGAAAAGTACAAGGCTATATGTGTGGCTCGTGGCTTCTCTCAATAAGAGGGAATAGACTACGAAGAAACATTTGCTCCTGTTGCTCGCTATACTTCCATTAGAACCATCATTGTCATTGTAGCAGCTAAGGGATGGAAGTTGCATCAGATAGATGTGAAGACTGCCTTTCTCAATGGTGTGATTGAAGAAAAAGTTTGCATCGAGCAACCTGAGGGGTTCATGATTCATGGGAAAGAGTCTCATGTGTGTAGATTGAAGAAAGCCCTATATGGTCTTAAACAAGCTCCTTGGGCTTGGTATGAAAGAATTGACAGATACTTAGTGGGTTTGGGTTTCTACAAGAATGATGTTGATCCAAACCTTTACTTCAAGATATTCAATGGTGATATGTTGATCTTGGTACTTTATTTTGATGACCTATTTGTTAGCGGAGAAGATCATCTCATTGATAGATGTAAGAAGGAGTTAACTTTCGAATTCGAGATGAAGGACTTAGGACTCATGCACTTCTTTCTAGGGTTGGAAGTTTGGCAGAGGACCAATGGGATTATCCTAAGTCAAGGAAAATGCACCATCGATATCTTGAAGAGATTTGGAATGACATATTGTAAATCTATGTCCACACCAATGGAAACTAACTTGAAGAAATTGAGGGAAGCTGTAGCTAGTTCAGATCTTGTGGACCCTACTATGTACAGGCAATTGATTGGGTCCTTGATGTATCTAGTTAACACTACACTAGATATTTGCTATGTAGTGAGTGCACTTAGCTAGTTCATGAGTAAACCTAAACAGATACATCTAGTTGTAGCCAAGCATACCTTGAGATACTTGCATGGCATAGTTGGATATGGTTTAAAATACTCTTCTAGTGTGGACCTAATTCTTGAAGGATATTCTAATTCTGATTGGGCAGGGAGTGTTACTGATCGGAAGAGAACCTCTGGTTGTTGTTTTAGCTTGGGATATGCTATGATTTCCTGGTGTAGTAGGAAGCAATCTCCAAAAACTCTGAGCACTACAGAGGCGGAATACATTGCAGCATGTGTGGCAACTCGCAAAGCAGTGTGACTTCGTAAGCTCCTTGCAAGATTGTTTTGACAATCATTGGAGCCTACTACCATGCATTGTGATAACCAAATCTATGTGAAGCTTTCAATCAATCCAATATTTTATGACAGAACGAAACATGTAGAGATTCAGTACCACTATATCAGAGATATGGTACAAAGGAATGTTGTTATGTTGAGACATATTTGTATTGAGGAACAAATGGCTAACATTTTCACCAAGCCTCTTGCGAAAGTAAAATTTGTGCATTTTTGAGACAAGCTTGGAATTGTGGAGAATGAATTCCTTGTTGAGAGGTAGTCTCAACATCAATGATTACTTGATATGTATTATAATGCATTCTTCTTTGTGAGAGAAGTTTGAGGTTGCAAGCCCTTGTCATGCATTCTTCTCTGTGAGAGAAGTTTGAGGTATCAGCCCTTGTTGAGCATTCTTCTTTGTGAAAGAAGTTTGAGGTATCAACCCTTGTTATGCATTCTTCTATGAGAAAATTTTGAGGTATCAACCCTTGTTGTGCATTCTTCTCCGTGAGAGAAGTTTGAGGTTTCAGCCCTTGTTCCACCCTCTACGAGTAGGTGTGGTGGATGTCATGAGAAAGGCTCCATGACTTAGCACTTGTGCTTATTCACCCCCTGGGAGTAACCATGGAGGATGCCACTATGTAACTCAGATATTGAGAAGGATTCCTCCCTAGCTTAGAGGGAGTGTTGATGGATAGCATCATTCGGATTCTCAAAGCTGACTTTACCATCAAATGTGTGAAGGACCTTTTCGGTCTTACACATTTAATCAAGTTCAATATATTTCCGACTTTCATATTGAAATGAGTTGCTAACAAAACATAACTAATTATAACATGCCACCTTGGAAGACATGTTAGTGATTGAGATGTGTCATTTGGCATTGGATCGGTTCTTGAAGAATATGTGATGATTGAGCCAAATTTTGGAAAGGTCGTGTTTCTTGGCGCCACCCATGTATGGGTTTATATAGATTCATTCCCTCTCACTTCCAAATCATCAAATATATACAATCATTATTCAGGAGTTCCGAATATATTCATAAGCATATTGAATAAGTCTCACATCTAGCAGATCATAGAATACATTCTCTAGCAAATTGTATATCATCCTTCAGCATATCGAATAGCAGTAGTTCATATTCATTCATGACAGTTTGATAATTTATCAAGGAAGATCGAGTTCATTGTAGATCATACATTCTATATTGCAGATTGGATTTTCTCTATAGCAAACTATTGTAATACATATATAGCTTCAAGTGTGAAGCAAATTTCTTGTAAAATCACTTGACATAACTAAGATAATAAAGACACATTTCATTGCTGGGTTTTTTCACCTTCTAGAGGAAGGTTTTCCCAGGGTAAACTCTGTGCATTTGTGTTTGATTCGTTGTCTATCTAATCTGATCATTAAAACTTAACACTGGGATCTGCACCTATTTGCACACATTTATCTTGTTATTGATTCAAAATTCTACATATCTATTATTGATTGTGAGAGTTAGGGTTGCACATCCCATGCTATTTTCATCATGTGTAAGATTGATTTCACACAATATGGATATGATTTGAAATTCAATTTTTTTAAAGTTAAATCACCAACTTGCACCCTTTTTCATTAGTCATTGGAAGTTGGGCTGGTTTATAATTGTATGATGAGTTCAAATCACCAACTCTCACCTTTTTCCATTAGTCATTGGGAGTTGACTTGATACACAATTATGATGATTCCTTATGTCTTAGTTTTTAAAGACATTCATTTATGCATTTAAACACATTAAAGGCTTGTTTTTTAATAATCATTTACATATTCTAAGAATCAACGACTATTCTTAGGAAAATATAAATATAATTCATTAAAGAACAAAACTTGCATTAGAATATGTATTTACATCATTTACACAATAGCTTGTTGTTTGCAAACACTTGCCCAAGGCCATATTTGTTAATCAATCAACAAGGTTGATTTAGGAGAATGTGAACTTTCAAAATTCAACTATCTCTCTAAAGTATTTTTAAATTCTACTAGTCATTAACCATCAATAGAAGTGGGAATCGATGCAAATCAATTTGTAGAAGAATACTAGTTACATAGAAAATCCATATAGAACAAGATTGATCCAAAGTCATGGAATTGACCATAAAAAAGTCTTGTATCTATAGAGGTTGAGAACAATTTACACTCCAAGGTCACTAATTTTTATATGGTGAATTAATTTTGTAAGTTAACAACAATCATAATACATCTTTGATGCAAGAGATGAGTACACCATTCATTCACATATAGTTTCGTAAAATGGGATTCAATTATTCTAATATTTAGTCAACTCCATTATTTAGGTTAGTTTTGTGTTTATTGGTAACATTTATTGAATTAGCCTAGATAACATATTTAGGAAAAGTATTTTTCCATTATATTTTTTGTGGAATTATCTAATATTAAAATACCTTGTCTAATATGAAAATACCTTATGAGTTTTTCTTTACGATCTATACTTCATTTCTTTTTAGGGTTTCATATCTACATTTTCTAATTGTTGTGCCATTTTTTAGAATTTGCTAAGGTTTGGGTTCTTACCTATCATTATTTTATTGCTATATATATTCCAATTTAGGGGAATCTCAGTTTGTGATCCTCATTCTTGTCAACATTACCCACCCTTGGATATCATATTAGGAATTCATCTTTAGATCTAATTATTCACTTTTTACTCAAATTTCAAAATCTAAAAGTAAATCATGTTAGGGTTTTCACTCAACTCCAAGAGCCAATCTACAAACCATCCTTCACAACAAAGAGAGAACCAAAAACTAAGATGCTATTTCACCAATAAAAAAATGTATTGAGATGAGAGGTGAGAAGTCATGTACATAAGCCTTTCTTATAAAGGCAAAGGCAACAGGTAGGAGTACACAATATTTTGACATGTGTCTTAATCCTATGTGAGGGTAGGTAAAGTACAAATACCCAACTAAAACTATTAAATTCATTTGGTTACCTAAGTTGGACTTAAGTATACATAAATAGAATTAAAATATATTGCTTTATCTCCCTAGCTCTCATTGTCATCTTGTAATATTTAATATCACAAGTTACTTGTCATCCCAACATTCCTTTGAGAAGGAGAACTCGCCTAAACCCTAATATGGTTTCCCACTCTAATGATATTAGATTTTTCTTCAATAATCATGTTGAGAATAATGCACAAATAATATTGAGGTCATGAACTTGCTAGTCTGGGTAATAAAGAAAAATATTAAACAAATAGAAGGCATGTTTCATGTTGGTAAATAGTTTGGAAAATTTTCAAACTCAAGTGAGGTAAAAAATAATTCTATCTTTCTTAAAATAAAATCAATCTTCCACAAGGTGTATATTGTTAGGTCATTATCATGTAGGATAACTTACTGATTTATGGCATTATTCCAATTCAAATGGCCTATAGTGTGATGATTATAGCTTAGTTAAAATACTTGTTATTTGCCCACGTAAATTAGTTCTCTTCATTTTTTATTTAAAACACATTAATTCGGTAACTCATTGTATTGTAACATGTAAAAATTAAGATTGCAGATATTCTGGGATGCAAGTTAGGATCTTTGCCTGACTCCTATCTTGGATTACCACTTTGCTCCGACCCGAAACCTGATGTTTTTGGGTCCAATTTACTTAATCGGTTTCAAAATAAGTTGGCGGGTTGGAAAGGTTCTCTTTTGAGCCAAGTCGGTAAGCTTCATCTCATCAAGGCCTCCTTACAGAACTTACCAATCTATGTTATGAGCCTCTTCAAGGTTCCTTCAAAATTTACTGAGCAAATTAAAAGAATTCAAAAGAATTTCCTATGGACTGGTACTGAATCCAAAAACCACCTTCATCTGGTGGCTTGGGAATAGGTTTGTTTGTCAAAGAAACTTGGTGGTCTTGCTCTTAGGCATATTTGTGATTTCAATAAAGCCCTTATGGTGAACCAACTTTGGAGATGCCTGAAAGAATCCAATGAATGGGCATCCATTGTCCATTAGAAATATCACTAATGGTCTTCAAAGTGTGTTGGAAGACTATAATTTGTGCCTCGCTTCCACTACTCTATGGGGAAACTTCTTCAACACCAAAACTATTATTCTACAAGGAACTAGATGGATTCTTGGGGATGGTAGAAAAATTAGTTTTTGGGAAGACTGGTGGGCTGGAGATGGTCCGCTGATTAAATTTCAATGGGCTACTCAATTTAGAGGGAGATGTACGATGCAAATTGGTTCTTGGGTTGTGGATTATATTAGAGATGGGACTTGGATCAATCTTGTTGGTCTGGATCCTTCCTTGCTTCCTCTCCAGATTTGGCTCTCCTTTATTCATATCCCCTCCTTCCCTACGGAGGACTATGTGGAGTGGATCTTCTGCAGGAGGATTCTCTATCTCTAATGCCTTTCATCTTCTCATGAGATCCTTCTCTCCTACTCCTTTCTATTCTTGCATATTGAACAAGCTATTGATTCCCAAGATTAATATTTTTTTTTGGCTCTTTATGCAGGATAAAGTTCTCTCAATTGATAACTTGTGTAAAAGGGGAATGGCTATTCCTAATAGATGTTTCTTGTGCAAGGAAGATGCTAAAGATGTCTCCCATTTGTTGCTCTAGATTGTTCCTTCTCTAGAGATGTTTGGGCATATATTTTTCAACTTTGGGGTATCTGGTGGTGCTTGCCTAGTAATACTCATGATTTTTGGGCCTAGTGAATTTTTCCTTCGGATAACCCTCTCTCAAAATTTTATGGAGCTTTATGCTACCTCATTAAGCATGACGATTATGGAAGAAAAGAAACAATCGAATCTTCGGGGATATTGAGTCTTCTGCCTTGTTGGTTGCTCGTAGGATTCAGAATGGGATCAAGGAATTTTTTTTATCAAGTGCTTCCCTTCACGTAAGGGTGACCCTCCCCTTATTACCCTATCACGGGATTGGGATATCATCAAAAGGTGGCATATCAATTGGGATATTTGTGTTCCTAAGGGTAAGTTAAAACAAGACAGGAACAATATTGTTTGGATCCCCCCCCTTCTAGTGGGTGGATCAAAATCAATGTTGATGGGGCGGCCAAGGGTAACCCTAGGCCGGCTGATTGTGGGAGAGTTGCTCGGAACCACATTGGTAAGCTTGTCGCAGCGGTGGTGCTCCCTCTAGGCACCCAAACAAACCACCTCACTAAGGATAATGCCGCTTACATTAGACTACACATGGCAATCAAGAAAGGGTTCTAGAAAGTCTAACTGGAGAGTGACTCAATGAATATCATTAAATATATTAATAAGCAATCTGATCCTAGATGGATGATCAAATGCTTAATTGAGGAGTACCATATCATGATTGATAAACTATATGATTTCAAAGTCTCCCACGTGTATAGGAAAGGTAATATGGCGGCGGACCACATGGAAAATTTTGGTGTGGATTACATGGAGGCTCAGTGGTGGACGAAAAGGGGAACTATCCTGAAACACTTGTGTGATCTGATGAGAAAAGACATTGTTGGTATCGACCATTCATTACTCATTAATGATGACAAGTAGGATTATGAATGGTGTGTTTTGGTGGGATTTGTTTTCGAATCCCAATTTCAGAGTTTCTAGACTTTTATTCAATGCCTAGTTCTACATTATGTGGGTCTGGTTTGTTGTGTATACCTAGAAATGTAGAGACAGAGATTGGATGGGTGGGGACAAAAATAGAATGGAACCCACATCTTATGAAAAACTAAAGATGAATACGAACCTAAAATCTCTAATGGGGCTCTTGTTCCCTATCTTGAGAGACTCCATGGGAATGATCCCAAAAAGACTGAAGATTTTGTCAAAGGATGGAATAAGGGCATTCTCACTGCATTTGGGGTGGAGTTCAAAATTGATGAAGCTTTCATTGCTAATATCATGGGTATGAAGATGGAAGGAAATAAATTCTATCGTGAGAAGAAGTTGGCTGAGGAGGCTATATCCAACTTCTTTGATAAGCAAAGTGAAAGATCTACATGGTTCACAAGATGACAAATGGCGGGTATAACAAGAAATATTTGCAAACCCTATGGGCAGACATGGTGGAAGTTATTATGAGGTATATTACCCTTTATGGCTATTTTGCTGGTATATTTTCTTATCATTCCATGATGATTAATCATTTTAGGAATGGTAAAAGGATTTCCATTCCCTTTTATTTTCTTTCTTCCCTGGAGCAAAGTCTGGCTAACCATGCCAAGAATCTGGTTAATCCTATGTAACATGAAGGATTAATTGTTCTTATCATGGACTATGCTAAGGCTAATGAGGTTAAGCCTTCCCCGGCTATCAAAACCCCCATGTCATCCACCAACCCTAAGGTACAGGTAGTGTCGGATACAAATATGGAGGGAGAGGAGAGTGCTATGGCCATGGACTGGAGGGATATTAAGATTTTAGAAGACCCTGACTAGTGTCCCACTCAAGAGGAGGATATCGCCCATATGACCCCTAGGACTGGCAGTACTAGGAGGAACAAACATCCCAGATGGACAACTAGTAAATATAGGACTCTTGGAGCCAAACCGTAGGATTCTGACCCACCAAAAACTTAAAAAACTAAGTTGGGGAAATCTGGTGATGGCAAGGGAAAGGAACGGGAAATTAAGCTTGAAACCTCTATTAATGTTGACCAAGGAAAATAGGGGATGACCACTATTGCTTCAAAGTTGGATAAACTTATCAATAATTCTATTAGTGGGCAAGAGAATTGCTTCCTGTGGGTTGGCAAGGAAATTAACATGTTGAAAGAGGGTATCAAGGGTATCATTGATATGTTTGTGAATAACCCTGAGCCAAGTAAAATTGATGAGCTAGTCCAGATGACACAAAAATTGACTGAAGATGTGGAGAATATGAAGTCTAACCATGAGAGTAGAATTGGTTATCTAGAATCAAGCGTGCAAGAAATAAAAGGGAACTTGAGGAAATTAGTGAACATTAGTAAGGAAGCCATGAACAAGAGTGCAGAGGGCCTCAAGAAGGTCAATGCAATCATTGTTGATCACAAAGCTCGACCTTTAGCTACCATTCTACCTCTAGAAACTAAACAGAAGAAGAAATTACAGGGTTCGAGTGTGCAAGGTACGAGTTCTCAGACTATGACTAGCCCATATACTAGAACCAGAAGAAGGAATTAGGAGAAGGGTACCTCCAGGTTCATTATGGATGATCTTGAAGACATAAATCAAGAGATGATCCAGAAGAACTCGTAATTGGTGCACTCTTTCCAGTTGGGTGTTGGTGTTTTGTTTTGTGCTTAGCTTGCTTTTTTTTGTAGTTTTTTCACTTTGTGGGCTGGGCCCCTGTCTCATGATCTGCTGGTGAGCTATTGGTTTTGGTATGTTTTGTGTCTATTCTTTGGTTGTAAAAATTTGGGTTTTGGGTCCCCGTAAAACCCATTTACCTTAATCAAAAACATGTAAAAAATTTAAATTGGTAATGAATTAAAACTTTTATTCGATAAAAATATATATTTAGTTTTAAATTGTGCATGTAAATTTCTAGTTCTAAACTTGGTCTAACAATGTGCTAAAATAATTATTAAAACATTAGGTTGAAGAGAGAAACAAGCAGATATTTTATAGAGATAACAAATATGACACTATTGAAGTAACAAATCCCTTGTTAAAAAACCAATCTTGCTTGGTTAGTATCAATACAACCATGGGAAGAAGATGGTGCAAAAGTATAAAGGAAATTAGCAATGAAGAATAATGAATATATATATATATATATATAAAAGGCTGAAGCCAAAGAATTTTATTAATTAAAAAATAGTTACAATTACAATTACACCTCCATTCAGTGTGGGCACCGGTAGGAAAGAATGGAGGAAAGAAAACCTCTGGTCTAGCCCAGATCCTTTAAGGATCAGAAAAAAATAAAACTTAAGTTACAATAATGGGGATGATAATGGTTCCTTGTCCAGGATAGTCTTGAAGAGGGCATGTGAGAATCCTTCCTGTAAATTAGAGCAACAACCTGCCGATCTCTTGGGGTGACCCTTCTTCATGTAAGCGACATCCCTGTCTTTACCTAAAATAATAGGGTGAAGCAGGACCTACCCCCTAAGTTGCACAAATACTCGAGATATTTCTTACCAGAGTGTTAGAAAAGGAAAAACGAACAGAGGTCAGCTTCTAATCTAAAATTCACAATTGATCATACATGCAGGATGGTCACCCTGTTAACACAAAAACTCAAGATATTAGACCCAAAAAATTTCCAAAGAACATAAAGTATTGTCATTGCTCAAGACCCCTTGGAGATTAATGGATAAGCTCAATGTACAATCAAGAAGCAGTCTCCCATTAATAATTCTGCATAGAGAGCACGGTGGGCTACCATCCATCATAGAATTTAGTTCATATAGAGAGCCATCCATGCCCTAATTGTATGTCATGGGAAAGCTTAAGTGAAATGAAAAACTATCAAAGTGGCCCCAGTCCTAAAGAGCTAATACTAGAGATAACTAAGAAGAAACTGAATTTGAATGAAAGATTATATATATCTGAGCCTATATATCTTAAAAAGCTTGAGTAAAAAGGTAGACATTTATGTATATATATGAACACATATAAATATATCTATATATAAATATGGATATATAGATGTATGTCTATATATATTCCTTATATATAAATCTATATTACGGCAATAAAAGGCATTTAAAGCCTGAAGTTCACAAAGAGATAGATGTAGCAAAGCATAAACATATTTATGAAACATCTTATCAAAGATTTCTAAGCCAAGTAAAACATCCAAATGTCATTTTGGTCTGATACTTATGCAAAAATCTGGATGCTTGCCATCCAGAAGGAGCATCAACCCTTCTTGCCTGGCTTGTGAGGAGGCTTGGAGCCGGAGCTCTCTAGTTTTGTTGCTGAAGGGCCAATAGGGGAGCGAGGGATTGGCACATTATCCAAGATAATCGTGATATTCTCCACCTCTAGATAATTAATCAGCCATTTCTCACGAGGAGGTTTTTTGACTTGTAGAAACCATGAGAGGAAAAGGAAGTTTTTGCTTCTGACAGGGTGGTGGGCTTTGAAGGCCATGGGGTCGTTGATCAACAGAATGGGGTAGCAGGGAATTGGGTAATTCATTCTAATAAGAATATCATAATCCTGAGGTTTGGGAGCCGTAATTTCCTCATCTATGTTGATAACCACCCTTTCTAAATCACCCAGGATGTCTTTTATGAAGACATTCTTGCATAGATTCATCACAATATCCATGTCTTTCTCAAAATGCATTGCAAGGGCTAAAAACATTGCTGAAATATCAGGGTTCGCTCTAGTCCGCTCCTCATTCATGATGAAGTCCTTCCCTAGAAATTTCATTACAGCTCCAGAGATCAGAGGGTTCTATTGGGAAAGAATGCCCCTCATTCTTTCTTCCTTGATCTCACCAACAAAGGCCATCTGGCGCTTCAACCCTAGAAGCCTGAGAGGGGTATCCATGACAAGGAAGACCAGCTTAGCATTCTAAATAGAACTTTCTCTTTTAATGCTTCATAATGAGTAGCTAGGTTGGTCGAAGATGAAGGATTATGATGCAAGGAATGTGATCTCCAAGGATCATGGTCATAATTACCACCGCCTTTAGCCATCAATCTGAGGGTACTTCACCTATCAAATCAGTGAGGGAGCATCACCTCGGCTTTGCAAAGGAGCCATCATGAAGATTTGATCGAGAAAGAGAGCTTACGTATGATGTCTGACCCAGGACATTTCATACAACTGCTGGGACTGGCTAAATATAGAGGTTCTTTAGGAAAATGGAGAACATGATAGCTAGGGAAGTTTTAATCCTAGTAGAAAGCAGTATCTGCATGAATAGTAATACCTATATATCCATGACTACATATATTTGAGTTGTGAGATATGCAGGCACGTTTATATACCTATGCCTATTAATGTTTGGTATTGCCTCCTCCTAGTCTTAAAACTTATCCTTACTAAGCAACAAAATTGTATAAGGCTTGGTCGAAGAATGACTAAATTCAGGAGTTCTCAAGTAATTAAGAATAAATGAGACCTGCGAGTATATATATATATATATATATATAAATAAATAAATATGAATCTATAAATATATATATATATGTATATAAAATATATATATCTATACCAATGTGTATATAAGTGTGTATATATATATATATATATATATATATATATACCAAGAGAATATTAATACATGGGGAGAGATTCACAATTGATCCTATAGTTATACCAGAGTATGTGAATGCCTATCTATCCAGAGTTAATTCTGTAAAAAACCCCAAACTAAAAGAGTATGCGAATATATCTACATATATATATAGGGATATGTGTGTGTGTGTGTGTGTGTGTGTGTGTAAATACAGATATAAAGTTGTAGATGTTGATATATATATATATATATATATATATATATATATATATATATATATATATATATATATATATATATATTTCAAGATCTATATATATAAATATCCAAATGTATCTATGAAAAAATATTGTAAATTGAACCTCTAACCAGGCTTAAAGGATGGAGTGTCTAAATGAGTGAGAATGAGAGAATATACTATGTATATATATGTATCCATATTTAATGTATATACATCTCAAAAGAATTTACCTAAATGTATGAGTATATGTCTGTGAATGTATATATATGAGTATACTTATATGTATATATATATATACACTTATATATATATATATATATTATATATATATATATATATATATATATATATATATATACGAAAGATCATGAAAAGGTCTTCTTGGAGGGAAATTAAGGCGAGACTGGGATTAAAAGTTGATCAATAAAGGAATGGGAGGGAGAGACATGCTAACGAAATCTGGGCGAGAAAAACATAAGGAGAAGTGGTCTTAGGGAGGATCATAGAGGAGTTTGATGCCATCCGCTCCCATGTTGGCCAGCTCATCCACTCTTTTGTTACCTTCCCTATAAATATGATTGACTGTGAGCCTATCAAAACCTTTGCATAAGTCAATAGCCTTTGACAAGCAAAGTGTTTAGTCTCCAATTAGGCATGTTGCCTTTCCTGAGAGCATTGACAATTATAGTCGAATCCCCTTCAATATCCAAATTTTTAACTCTTGATTTCCTACACAGGTACAAACCCTCAACCAGGGCCATCAATTCTGCCCAATTGTTGGTTTTTATGCCTACAGGGGAAGCAAGGATAGCGATTTCTTTTCTTTCCCAATTATGAACAAAGCATCCTATACCTGCTTGCCCCGGATTGCCATGCACTAATACATTTGGACTAGATTTCCGACTAAGGTTTCCAATGGAGAAGGTATATTGAGGCCAAATTTGATTTTTCTTTTTAAAAATACCCGCATTCATCATAATTCCGATGGTAATTTCCCATTTAGTTTCGTCAAAGAAGGCATTAGCAATGAGAATTTTCTTTTTTTCAAAAAATTGCTCGAGTTTGTCGTAATTTCAATGACAACGACCATTACTTAAAAAAAAAGAAGAGGGTAATTCATTTGTGCATTGCAATCTCCCGTAGGTGTTTGTGATGACTTCAACCCCCAAGAACATCAAACCCACATCGAAGGCATTTGTGGCAATGCTTGCAATCCCGTGCAGGAGGTAGATTCAAATTTCCCTAGTTCTTAATTTCATGTTGTAAAAAATATACATGTGGTGGTTGATTGCCCTAGTTTAATCTCGTAAAACTATAGAAATGTGATTGAGGAGTGAGCGTTCAATTTTGTAGCAGCAATCCCTTCCTCCCGTATACACGTGTGTTGATTGTTCACATGAGATCACATCTCTTTGCGGCATCGTATCAAACAATTCACGAGCCTTGTCCATGATTCCACATTTTGCATTCATGTCAAGCAGGGCATTTGCAAGTACAACACCTAACAAAATTCCTCTATCTGTTATGCTTTGATGGATGTCCATACCCTGTTCCAAAGCTCCCATTTTTGCACAGGCAGGGAGGATGCTGGCAAAGGTTGTGGAATTTGGCTTTATGCCTTCCAATTTCATTTTCTTGAAAGTGTCTAAAGCCTTTTCGACAAATCCATTTTGTGCATATTCAGCAATCGTTGCAGTCCACGAGACAACATTTCTTTCAGGCATTCTATCAAACAGTTCACATGCCTTTTCTATGCTTCCACATTTTGCATACATGTCTACCAAGGCAGTTGCAACTACAACATCTGACAAAATTCCTCTATCCTTTATGCTTCGATGAATGTCCATACCCTGTTCCAAATCTCCTATTTTGGCATAGGCAGGGAGGATAGTAGCAATGGTCGTGGAATTTGGCTTTACACCTGCCAATTGCATTTGCTTGAAAGTTTCTAAAGCCTTCTCAACAAATCCATTTTGTGCATATATGACAATCATTGCAGTCCACGAAACCACATTTCTTTGAGGCAATCTGTCAAACAATTCTGGTGCCTTGTCTATGCTTCCACATTTTGCATACATGCTAACAAAGCAGTTGCAACTACATTTGACAAAATTCCTCTATCTTTTATGCTTTGATGGATGTCCATACCCTATTCCAAAGCTCCCATTTTGGCACAGGCTGGGAGTACGCTAGAAAACGTAACTAAAGAAATGCAATGATCAGCTCCAAAGACATCAAACCACTACTGACAAAACCGAGAGTCTAAAATATGATAGGGAATAGTGTGAGTTGTCCTGAAATAAAATATTTTATTTTCAATTTCAACTAAAACATAATTACTCAGCCATTTAATGTTATTAATAAGTGTTTAATTTATGAAAGAGATAAATGGTTGGCCACAAGTACATGAGTTACTAAATGCACACAAATAAGTGAATTTGATATTCAAAACTATCTACAATGAATTCAATTCTTGTCCATTAGTCATTTATGTTTGCAATAAGCATCTTTCTTAGTTTTTCTTAATCTTTATTCATAGTTATGTGCATATTTCACATTCTATAATTAGGATATCAATTTCTATGGTTGAACACTAGCATGATGTTTGTGTTGTAGTATAGATGCGTGGAAACATAATTATGGGATTGTTATATTATAGAGATCATAAATCTAGATATCGCATATTAGTTCTAGCTCTTCTTCAATTGAGTCTAAAGTTGACATACAATCATAAAGCCATTATTAGCAGATCTATCCATTTCCAGTAAAGACAATTGAGAAAATCATTTTGATATTGAGAGTTTCTTATCTGTTTACCTATTCATCATTATTAAGCCATAATATTTAGGTCTATTTATCTCTCTTGCAAAACCTCTGTAAGTGTCCTAGATTGTCCCTACTACTCACTCTTCAATGAAATAGTGGAGTTCTAAAGATTTGTTGCACAAGATGGTGTTGAACGTATCAACAAGGCTAGCATGGAAGGCATGTTCAAGCTTCCACTTGTACAACTTACAACAAATGATTTGTTGATAAAAGAAATTGTTGAAATAGGGATACAATCAAAAGACAAGTAAGTACATACAAACCTCCTCAGTTGAAAGTAAAATCTGTGTATAAAAAGAGTAAATTGAATCCCAATCCATAAACACAATAGAGATACCGATGGAGACTTAATTGGATGTATCATGTCGCACCAAAGTTGTTAGAGTACTCTAAGATAGTACATAATGTTTCCTAAAGACACATTAGTATTTTACCTAGATCATTATCTACCAAAACTAACTATAGTAATCCTTTTGAGGATTCATTTCATGGTGCTAGATCTTCATTTAGTTCCACTTCTTGTTGGAGAAAAGAACAATTATTTCTTGAGGTAGATGAATATCCCATCAACAAAGTACAAGACCCTTTCTAGAATATAACAAATTCTACTCCAACAAAAGATCATGGGGGTTTCACTAGAGATATTGAATAAGAGATAGACTTTTACTGCTGCATTAAAAGAATTGGCATGTTCTTCATTTATTGATGTAAACTCTGTATGATGCCACCACAAACAACAAAGGTGTAAAAAGTTGTTTGCAATGCATGGATTTTTAGGATTGTCCTTTGAGAAAACATAATTAAAGTATGGAAGTAGGATCTGCCAGCTCCTGAGGGAATCTTGATGAAAAATAACTGTAAAATATTTGGGCGAGCTTATATGCAAAAACTCATGCTTCTTGATGGGTTTATGTACATAAATAAGCACGAATTAAGTGGTAAAGGGGCTTCTGGAAACAAGAGGGACAAAGAGGCAGTGGAAGTGAAAACTTCTGGTGTTGTGTCTGCTCCATATCAAAATGGGAATGGCGAAGGTGTTGTAAGAGGAGCTAAGAAGGGTGTTGGAAGAAGTGGGGGTGTTTACATTCGCCCATTTAAGCTGGCTAAAATGATGAAAGATGTGGAAGAAAAGAGCAGTGTCGAATACCAGAGCATGACATGTGATGCCCTTCGGAAGAGTATCAATGGGTTAGTAAACAAGGTAAACACATCTAACATCAAGAAGATCATTCCAGAGTTGTTTGCAAAGAATCCCATCCATGGGAGGGGTCTATTTTGTAGGTCTTGTATGAAATCCCAAATGGCATCCCCTAGATTTACATATGTTTTTGTTGCGTTGGTTGTTGTGGTAAATACAAAATTTCCTGAAGTTGGCAATCTACTTTTGCAAAGAATTATTTTGCAGCTTAAGAGGGCATACAAATGCAATGACAAGCACATGTTGATAGCAGCAGCCAAATTCATAGCTCATTTAGTGAATCAACAAGTTGCACACGAGATAATTGCCTTGGAACTTCTCACCCTTTTACTAGAGAACCCCACAAATGACAGTGTAGAGGTTGTTGTTGGGTTCATGAAAGAATGTGGTTCTTTGTTGCAAGACCTTTCACCCAAAGGTCTCTATGGGATTTTTGAAAGATTTAGAGGTATTCTCCATGAGTGGGAAATTGACAAACGAGTATAGTTTTTAATTGAAGGCCTTTTTGCAATTCGCAAAGCTAAGTTCGAGGGTCATCCAGCTATGCGTCCAGATCAGTTAACACATGAAGTTTTCCTAGAAGATGAACATGATCAAGAAGCTGGTTTGGATGTTTTCAAGCCAGATTCTGATTTCTTAGAGCATGAGGCGACCTGTGAAAAACTAAAGAAAGATATCCTTGGAGATGCTTCTTCAGATGAAGCAGAAGGGGAGAATGATTCAGGTGATGATAATGATGATGATGATGATGATGATGATGATGATGATGATGATGATGATGATGATGATGATGATGAAGAGTAAGGTGAGGAAGCACTAAAAATACAGGATGAGACAAAGACAAACTTGGTCAATTTAAGACGTACAATTTATTTGACAATCATGTCAAGTGTTGATTTTGAGGAAGTTGATCATAAGCTACTAAAGATCAAGCTTGAACCTAGTCAAGAGAGAACATAGCTTCGTTATAATGGTCTTCTTGGGTAAAGATTTTGTATGATCAATAAAATTTATGAGGAATTTTTTGATGTGTTTTGTACAACATTATTCTATGATACACAGACTGGAAACAAATAAACTATGTAATGTTGCAAAGTTTTTTTCCCACTTACTTGGCACAAATGCTCTTCCATGGCATTGTCTTGCTTATATATGTCTGACAGAGGAAGATACTAATTCCTCTTCCCGTATTTTTATAAAGATTCTCTTGCAAGAGCTGGCAGAGCAGCTTGGTATATTGTTGCTTAATGAAAGGTTGAAGGATCCAACAATGCAGGAGTCTTTTGATTCAATTTCTCTAAAGGACAATCCCAAAAATTCATAGTTTGCTATTAATTTCTTTACTTCTATTGATCTTGGTGGTATCATTGAGAGTTTATGTGAGTATTTGAAGAATATGCCAAGGTTTGTAATGCAGCAGAAAAAGTCTATTCCTGAGTCAGATGAATCTACCTCTAATGATGATTCTTCTAGTTCATCAGGTTCATCAGATTCTAATACATCATACTCAGATTCTGAGAGTGAAACTGACAGTAAGAGCAGTAAGGAGTCACCAAGAAAGAAAATAATTCAAAGCATGACAATGAGTATGAAAAAACAAGAAGAAAGAAAAGGGCGAGGGCATCTAACTTGGAGGATGGAAGTGACAGTGAAAAAATCAAAAGGAAAAAGAAAAGGAATTAAAAATCTTTCAAGTCAGTTATTCAAGGCTCCAGTAGACATCGTTTTCCTAGACTGTAACAAACAAAAGAATCACTCCCAAGTGCTTTGGTTTTATAACAAATGATTATAAGATGCTACAATGCTGTCTTGTGTATTTTAATAGCCATGGGTTTTAGAGTTCTATACTTGACAGGTAATGGATAAATAGTGTTAGGAGGAGAAAATATTGAAGGCCAAGTGCAGATTGTGATAATACTAGATCAATGAATCCTGTTATTTATTGAGTATTTCTTGTTTTCCATGTTGTGTGATGTACCATAATCAAACTAGAAATATAAATTCAATAAGATTTTTTGTTCAATGATGATAATTTCTATTTTATTGCCTGTGAAGAAAGACCATGTCAGACAATATCAACGAACAACAAAATAAGGAGACAATTGCTAGATTGTGGTCTAACTTGAAAAGAAAAGGTGATGGAAAATGTTATTGTCCGTACAAAATTTGTAAGGGGTTAAATACTAGAAGACTTCTAATCAAAATAGAGAAGAAACATTGTAGGCTGCATGGTCACATTGAAGGTGGACATGATTATCATCCATTGGTAAGTTTTTCATTATATCGTTTTGACAATTTATATACATAATAAATCATGTGATGATGAGATCATGATCATGGTTTATTTATGTTTATTAATTTTATATAGGTTGAGTACCCCAGAGCACATGGTATGGATCAACACAACCCTAAGAATATGGTTTTCGAAGTGGACGAACATGGAGGTGTGAATATCGAAGCTGAAGATAATGATCCCATAGAAGATGACAATCATGAGCCAGAAAACACAATTGAAGATGATGGTACAAATACATTGATCTATGACTCATTTAGTACTCACGCAACTGATCATGATGATGAAGATGACCTTGATGTTGTTCATGATGTCCCTCTACTTGAGAAGGCATCTGAGGCCCTTTATGAAGGCTCGTAGGCAACTCTTCTCTCCGTTGTATTGTTGTTGGTGAACTTGATGTCACGAATCATTTAATTTAATAATGTGCAATTTAAAGATGTAATGTGATTTTGAAATTTAAAATAGATTAGATCATTCATAATCTAGTATGAGGAAATATAGTATGCTTTTTACTCCTGCAATTGATATGAAATTCGACATTTAATATTCTTTTGGGTTTGTCAATACTGATAAATTTTTGAGTGCAAGTAATGCAGGATGAGGTGAAGGAGGTCGAAGGTGAGAACATGAATTAGGTAGAATTGCTTTTAACTAAATGACTTCAATGGAAAAGGGAATCTCTCACACACCACATTAGGATTTATAATTTGCATCTTGAAAATATGGATGATTTAAATGACCTTATTTGAGTGTTTGTTCAAATTGAAATGATGAATTTGGAATGAGAAGTAGATTGATTTAAATGTTTATACATGTGCATTAATTGCATGATGTGAGTAGTGTTTGAATTAAATCTAAGTTGTGTGAGTAATTGTGAAATATTATGCTTTATTGTTAAAAGAGATAAAATGTATAAACAATTCAAAAAAAATGAATATTGACCCTAGGTTTAATGTTCTTTTTAGATATGTATAAATGTATGAAAATTGTACTTATGAGTTTACCTTTGTAAATTGAATAATAGTATAATATATATATGAGAAATTTATTCAATCATATACATATATCATTATCCAATTATCGTGAAATTTGACTTCGTCAAGAATTTTGTCTATACATACGTAATCATTTGAGATTAAAAATATATACGCATTATATATATATATATATATATATATATATATTTGTGTGTGTGTGTGAATTCTAATAATAATTTGATTATGTACTTGTAAACATGTATGTAAATATTGTATATGTATTTTTGAAATTAAATTATGTAATGAAAATCCGATTTATATATTTTATTAAAAAAAAAGGGGGGGTGGGGGTTTATCAAAGAATTTATTAAACAAAGTTTAATGTTTAATATTAATGAAAAGTCATTTAATATATATATATATATATATAATATTAAACATATTAATAGTAAAAGGTGGCAGGTTAAGGTAGTCGACCGTTTGAGGCCGAAGGAAGAGCCGCTTTGGTCGGTTTGTTAGCAGACTCCCTCCACCCACGGTAGCCGCTGTCAAAGCAATTACGCAGGCCAAAGCACGATGGAGACTTAAACACTCCCACAACCCCTTTATGGGTGACTTGGCATGCAACGTGACTCTTCGATGGATAAGCTGAGAAGTCGATAGATTCCATGTTCGACTGATGCAGCAATCAAGCTCCAACTAAAACAATTGGAGGTTTTTAACAATAAAAGACTTGAGCTTGCCACAAAACGAGGGTGGTATTTAATTCATAGAACTACATGGAGATTAAAGTTACAACCACATGACAATAGAAATAGTGGAACAATAAATAAGACCCAAAGGATAGTATCAAACATAGCTAAAGATTAGAATAAATAGACGTATAAACACACACATTGGGCATTCTTTCTCACACGAGATTAGAAGAGTGATAATTTCTTGAAGGGAAGGTTAGAATAGTTGGATATAGAGGAGAAGAATAGTTGGATAGAGATAAGAATAGTTGGAGAGAGAGAGAGAGACTTGTGATCAAGGCGTGGAATCATTTGACGAAGAACGATGAGGTCAAAATATTACAATCCACTCTAAGTTTCCAAGAGGTTAGAATCCTTTGTTTATGTTTATTTTATTTGTTATATTTGGTATAAAATGTGTAGAAATGGAAGTTTAGATAATAGGTATGTTCGTCCAAATGGGTAGCAATTATTATTATCTTATTTGAAATGCTTTGTAAACCATTGTGGAATAGAGGAAAAGAATTTGGAGAAAAGATGTTGTAATATCGTATTTTGCATAAAAATAATTAGTTCTAATTCTATTTTAAGAATGTGTTTGCGTACTTTAGGTTATATATGAGATTAATTTCATACATGTATAACACCTTCTTTTGTATGTACTTTATTTTAGATGAAAGATTGATTTTAAGATTATTGCTTATAAAAGTTTATCGTTTTCCAAAATATGAAAGATTGTCTTCGATAGATATATTAGACAAGTAATGATTATTAAGCAAAAATGATATCTCTATTTTTGTTTTAAAAGAAAGATTGTATTCTCAATAGAATTTGTGTTTGAAGGAATCAAGCTAGGGTTAAGCTTGAGTTAGAAAATTTACCTTTCGGGACGGGTGCCGAATGTGGATGTTTTAGGGAGAATAGTTGTTTTTTCCAACTATTATTTTGCTATGCATGGCATATACTTGGCTGAGTTATTGTTTGAATTATCCGTAGAAAAAGATGGAAATTCCTTATTTATACTCTCTACCACATCCTAGTATGATAGCGAATGTTTGTTTCTTAGAATAAAGTAGGAAAAATGAAAATGCATATATTATCTAGGCACGCACCAGATTCCCTCTTGCTTTCAAATTCTTTGGTTAAACCAATTCATGTAGGGTCGGCTATTCTTGATTGATCAAGAATTCCGAGGAAGCGTAAGCTTCAAGGTTGGGCGGAAAAAGCGCCTAATTCTTGTTCTCATCTGTGTTCAAAAGACAGAAGGAAGCGACTCAGACTAAAGATCGACGGATGCATCTTCTTGTATATTCTTAAGGCAATTTGGAAGCCTAAGTAGGAAATAAGAACTTCTTAGTATTGGATATTGTATTATTCATGTGCATTATTATGATATATTCCATGTTTGCTTATATCTTGTATAAAATATGCTTAGAGATTGAAATTTTAAGTTTATTTATGAATAAAGAGTAGTTTAGGGTTAGATCCTAGATTGATGTCTTTACACTTGAAGGTTTTGAATGGTTTATCCAACATAACAATGTCACGTATGTTAAGGTATGTCATATATGTCATAATAAACTGTGAATCATGTTGTACCATTAATATTCTTTATTATAACAAATTATATTTTTTTATTGTAGATTGATAGGTGAGTTTTTGTTACCACCATCAAATATTCTACCTCACTCATACTGAGAATTATCTGTCGTTAAGAAAGATATTGGAATGGAGTATCAAGCAATAAATGCTTGTCTCAATGATCATATTATATATCACAAACAACATGAATTTCGAACTGAATGCCCAGAATGTCATATCAGTAGATATCGAACAGATCAAATAACAAAAAGGGTTCCTCGCAAGGTTCTTCACTATATTCCCATTATTCCATGTATGCAACGATTATTCAAGTGCACTAGCTTGGCACAATTTATGGATTATCATGCATGCAATAGAAGTCGAGATGATATTATTCGAATGCCTGCGGATGGTTCAGCATTTATGGACATAGAGGAAAAGTGGCCACACTTTAAAGAAGAACCTCGTAATCTCAGGCTTTCATTGGCAAGGGACGGTGTCAATCCATTTGAAGAGATGAGATCTATTTACTCAGTGTGGCCTATTTTTGTTATCAACAATAATATTCCTCCATGGATGTCAATAAAGAGGGAGCACATAATGTTGGCAATGATTGTTCTAGGTATTTTATCATTTAAATATAGTCATCTAAATTTAATTATAAATATTGCAGTAAAATGGTCATAATAATTATGTAATGTTTTTGTTCATTCGATTAGGTAAGTACCAAGTTAAAGATATGAATGTATATATCGAGCTTCTTATCGACGAGTTGTTGGAGTTATGGAATGGTGTCACTATGTATGACATCTCTAGACCAATAGGACAAAGACAATTTCAATTCCATGCGATGCTTCTATGGACAATACACGATGCCCCAGGGTTAACACATTTTTGTGGTATGTTATAGTGTTTAAGTTGTGCATGAACATTATAATTCAAAAAATTATCATATTTAATCCAATTATACATTATCTTGTAGGTCTTCAAACAAAGGGAAATTTTGCATGTCCTGTTTGTGGTCCAAAGATGAAATCTCGTCATTCAAAAAGTTTAGGAAAGTAGGTGTTTGATGAGTATAGGCACTTTCTCCACAAAAATCATAAGTATCGAAATATTGAAAAACATCTTTTCAATGGGAAAGAAGAGAATACATCAAAGCCACGAAGAATGACACCTCACCTATGGAAGTTGGAATATAATAGAATTAATTGTCAAGGTAATGCCATTCCATCTATTGGTTTGTCATAAAACATCTTTTCTATTTTGTTTTGTTTACTGATGATGTGATTGATGATCATGAAGGTCGTGAAGGCATAAATAACCACCTTCCTAAGGAACTAAAAAGTTATCCCCGACAATTTAGTAGGTTGCCCTACTACGAGCAGTTACAAATTGTTCATTTGTTTGATACTATGCATATTGGAAAGAATATAACAAAGAAAGTATGGAAAATATTGGATGGAAGGCATGACAAAGAAAAAATTGTCAAAATATGTAGTCACATTCAAGATTCCAATCATGCAATGATAAATGTCATTCAATCAAATAGCCATGGAGACCGGATTAATATAAGTGATCTTCCTTGGTTATTAACGGACCAGAAAAACAATGCTATAAAAGAAGTCATACGAAAAATTCGATTTCCCACAGGATTTGCTGCGAACATAAACAATCTCATATCAAAGAAAAGTGAATTTGGGCCAGGGATGAAAACGCATGATTGGCATACCTTCATTAAGGTAATTCATGTTTTTGTGTTTTTAGTATGTCTTTAAGTACTGCGCGTACGTGTACTTTTCATTATGTTACAAAAAATAAAAAGATAATTGTTGCAGTGCATTCTACCTCTATCTCTCCCAGACGACTTCAACAATAATGTCAAGCAGGTCATATATGATCTTGGAAAATACATGAGGTACGTAGTGATATTTTTTTAGTTCGTTGTATAGATATTATATTTGCGATTTGTTTTACTTGTTATGTAATATATTTTTTTGCGTCTTGAATACCTTGTAGGTGGTTGTCATGTAAATAAATCCATAAAGATGATATAAAATATTGGAAGAGAAAAATTCCTCATTTAATGTGTGAAATACAAAAGTGTCTACCTCCAGCTTTTTTCAATGCACAAGAACACTACCTCATACACCAAGTTGAGGAGATTGAATTGTGTGGACCTGTACACACTAGGTCAATGTAGATGGTTGAGAGGCACTTGAAATTTTTGAAGGCTTTGGTTTGACAAAGAGCACATCCTGAGAGTTCTATGGTGGAGGGATATATGGTATACCAGACTGTGGTGTACATTTCTGAATATCTTCCTAAGTTTGCAGCAAAGATGCACGTGGATTGCATTTGGGATCCCAACACCATTAACAAATTCAAAGGGAAGTACTTGATGGGGAAAGGTAGATTGAGGAAAGTGAGAGGTAATTATAAGATGTTATTGTAGTTAATTAATTCTTAATCTTCAAAATAAATCGATTGTAAGACGTTTATTTATTTTTTGTATAGTTGGTCAAGAGTGGGATGCACTACATTTGTATATTGCAAACAATCTTGATTGGATGACAGTATGGATTGAACGTTGTCAACATTATGGACGCACGTTAACATGGGAAGGTGTGGCTTCATTGGTTAAAGAAGCACATCGTAATGGAGATTCCAATGTTACGCAAAGGGAAATTGATTTAGCATATGGTTTAAGAGATAAACAGGTACGTATAAATTTATTAATCACCCATATGTTTATCAACTCACAATGCAATAAATTTTACATGTTTGGCATATCGCAGGTAAAACACCACAATGCTATGTGCTACAATGGTCATAAATTTTGCATAAAAAGTTGGATGACACAAAGAAAACTTGTGATTCTGGCATCACTGCAGTCTTTGAGGTGACAAATATTTCATCAAGAAATGGCATTCATCCTCAACAGTCTCAAAATTGATATTATGGCATTTTGGATTATATACTTGAGTGTGACTTTAATTCCTTCAAATTAGTTTTGTTTGTCATCAAATGGTACAGGCTACAATTGAATAAAAATGATCCTGATAGAACTGTTATTGAACATGATAATGGTTTTATAATGCTAAATACAAGGTCATTTGAACTAGTTGGGGATGAGCCCTATGTTCTTCCAAGCCAATGTGAGCAAGTATTTTACTCAGAGGTTCCACATAAACCGGGTTGGTCATTTGTTGTTAGACATGATCCAAGAGGAAGGCCGATAAAGTATAATGTGATGGAAGAAAAAGATACCGAAGAAGAAGATATTGAAGAAATAGAAGATGAAGTGGATGATGATCACGATCGACAGTTTCTCAATGATGATGAAGAAGAACAAGAAGAAGAAGATGATGATGATGGTGATGGTGATGGTGATGGTGATGGTGATGGTGATGGTGATGGTGATGGTGATGGCAAAGACGTTGATGATGATGATGATGATGATGATGATGATGTTGGCGATGATGACCTTGATGTTCATGATGATGAAGAATGAAATGTATGAGGTATGCAATTAGTATATTATCTAATTCATTATGTTTTGAATTCTAATGCCATTACATAATTAATTCATGATGCACCTTTTAATATGGAGATGGAGATGGCGATAGGGAGAGTGACTATTTATGTGACAATTTTTAAACTGTGTTTATTTATGGAAATTGGATTGTTTATTAGCTATGTGATGGATGTTGATTTAAAATACATATGTGATGGATCACATGTTTATGATGATGCATGTGACATTTTTTGAACTTTGCGTTTATTTATAGAACGTGGGATTTTTATTACCTATGTGATGGATGGTGATTTATGATACCTATGTGATGGATTACATGTTTATGATGACACATGATATGTGATGCTAATTGTGATGATCAATTACATATATGATGACACATCATGTGATGCTTTTGATGCTTATGATACGTATGTATTTATTGTTTATCAACTTACCAATGTAGTAATGCTTATGATGCTCAATTGATGGTGTTGATTTCAGGTATAGTCCCTGTGTGATGTTGTCACCCTTGGTGGGAACAGGTCATTGACTACAGACATCTTCAACCATTTAATTGAGGATCCTACATAGTCTACATAAAGTAAAGGTAAGGAATTAAAAAATTTACAATGATTTTGATGACATCATTTTATTATTTAATACTCTTTTTGTCTACAAAGTTCATGTTGTTCATGTTGTGTGCTATGTAATTTTTAGCTAACATAAGATAATTGAATTACATTGTACAGGACCCTGAACCCCTTTGACGAGGATCCTGCACAGTCTCATGGATGGATGGGTATAACTAGTCAATACACCCTATAGAAACAGTTTATTTTTTTTAAATTACTTGGAAAACAAACTTCCTCAGTTTTTCAAACCTCGACATTAGCAGCAAATCTAATACAGTTATCAATACTTGAGGCCCCGGTTGGACTTATTCCAATTTTCATCCCAAAATCAACTTTAGGGCTGACTTCTTCATCAACATTACCCTCATTTGCAAAATTTCTCTCTCATTACCAATTAACTCTCTCATTTCATGGAGTGCAGGTACCCCCAAATAGGTATTTGTCAGATCTGTCTTCGTCGAGTGAGGAAAATGAAGTAATAGAAAATGAAAGTGACACATGTAGTAGGTCTACAATAGGGAGATCAACAAGAGGTCAAAAGATTAGAAGAAAATTCAATAAATTGCTCAAGGGGGGTCATGTTCTTATGATGATGAGACCAAAGGTGACATTGAGGTGCCACTGAGGTACAAACATCTACAGAAACAATGGTTGCCCAAGGAACTTCCTCCAATAAACACCGATTTTTGTGTTAACGATAGGATATATCGCATAGCACCTTCGCCATTACATGGTTTAGGCTTATTTTCCATGGATGACATAAAGGTCTATTACAATAGAGTTGCAGAATTGATGGATTTTGTTGGACCTTGTTACAATTACAAACATTGGATGCAGATTGTTAAATATAAAAAAAAGTATGCATAGGTATCCATTGTCAACAAAATATATACAACAGAAAGATAATGATCAAAGTAAACTAGTGGCTGTATACATTGATGGTTGGCCAAAAGTAATAGGGAATATTGCAAGTTTTATAAATAGTACGCGACCTGGGTCAACTAATAAACAACCCAATTGCATATTTGAGGCACGTGAGGGAAATCATGTATTTGTATGTACGATAAAATCAACAAGTGCAAGCGAAGAGCTTCTAATCGATTACAATTTGAATTGTATAGATACAAACAAAGTTAATATCATGGGGGTGGTATGTACTATATACCATTTAAATTAACCAACCTCCAATTAATGAATCCAATATACCATTTTATTATGAATTTTTTTTGCTAATTCTATTGGTTTAATTTCACTAATGTTTTTAATATTTTTTCTTTGTCACAGGCCGACATGGATCCATCACATATCACAGATAGAGATGTAGCTTGTGACACTTCTACCGAGCAGGTAAACCTCATTATAATTGTACAAATTAGATAGAAGCAAACTATTACATTATTATGTTCTTTTTTTTAGTGATTTATACTAATTTTGTAATTGTTAATGATATTCTTGACACAGACGGATGTTCGGGGAAAGGGAAAGGGAGTTGCAGTACCTGAGCACCTTCCTAGGGATGTGGAATCATTAGGTTTAAGCGATGATGACCCTGAAGATCCCACATACCTTATGAAATTCTTTAAAATGCCTCTTATAAAAATTAGAAAAGAGATTGTTTCTTTGGCAGTCGTGCATCCTATCACTGATGAGATATGAGAGAGGGTGGAATTATTGCTTCAGACAGTAGAAAACTTACAAGTAAGTAGTAATGAAAGCTTTAATTATAACAAAAGTTCAATAATGGTTTATATTTTATTCTATTTTATGTCATTAACTAAAATATGTACGTATTGTTTTTACAGCAATTTATCCGCCCTCATCAAAGTCGTTCCCACGATCAGGGTGTTGTAGGATCTTCAGGTGATGATGATTTTCTTGTATCATCACTTGCTTGGCTTATCACTCTGAGTACCCAAAACACATCATACTTGATACTGTCAATTTTCAAAATAAAGGTTCATCCTTGTTTACAATTCTTGCACTTTTCATATATTTAATGTTTGATATATTTAATGTATTATTCTTTAGGTGTTGTCAATGTTACTGTGCAAATGCCGCCACCACCTCATCAGAGGTTACCCTCACCTGTATTGCCAACTACAATGTCGGCAACACGTAGCATGCAAACATCCTCTAGTGCACGTCATATTGGCCTGCCCACTGTTGGTAGATCCCTCTTTTCCTCTGTCTTTTGTCATGTGCTTATTTCCCTTCAAGCATTCTTTCTTGAATTCTAATGCCATTTTATAGTGGATTCATTTTTTGCAAGAGGAGATGCACATGAGGATGTGCCAGAGGCGACTACTGCTGATAATATACCATCATTTCCTAGATCTTCTCGTATTGCTAGTATGGGAATGTTGCAAGCCACATTGGTGGTGAGTGACGAAGAAATGATTCCCTTAAAGATGCAAAAGGTTCCAGGTACTTTAAAATTATTATTATATATACTCTAATTGTAATTTACTTTATGATCACTCGTTTTGGACTAATGATCCCATGAATGTTTTGCAGGCAATGATATTTTCTATAAACATCTTAGTGACATTGCATTGCAGATATTTGGGCCCACCATATGTAAAAGGTGGCACATCATATGTGAACTAACCCTAATCCACTTTTGATTTCATATCATTGATAGAATAGTTTTCCTTTGATCCATTTCTTGAAGTGTAACAAATGTAGCTTCAGTTCATTTTTGAATCTAACAAGTTTGTTTTTGCTTTAAAAGGTGGAATGACCAAGAAAAAAGGTTAAAAGATGAATTGACAAACCAAATGGTTGAGTGGTTTGGAAATGACACCTTTGACAAAACCAAGCTCCTTGAAAAAGCTGGCACATATCTAAAGTATGTGAGGGACCAATACAGGACCCATTTGGAGAGGAACCTAAAGTACGAGCGTCCCCCCATGATTCCAGAGAGGGAGTGGAAGGACCTGATTTTGGATGCCAAGGAGAAAATTGAAAGGAAAAAAGGAAATACACCACTAGACGCCAGAAGAAGGTACGTGATACTATTAAGAATTAAATTATGTACTAATTAATTACTCTTTATATTTATATAATATAACATATTTCAAACTTTTTATAGACTGAGTGACATGTCAAAGGCAACAAAGACAAGGCAAGAAAAGCACAAGCAACACAAACTCGGCTCTGGTGGTATCATGAAACTTCTGCACGAATTGTAAGTATCTCATGTAAACGAAATATTGCATCAAAATATTAATAAATTGCAAACGTTTTTTTTATCAAACAATGCAAGAAAAATTCACGGTACCAAGCAAAAATGTAGGGCTCTGAATTCAATAGAGCACCCATAGAAGATGAAAAGAGAATTGCCTACCAGTAAGGCTATTCAGCCATGGCTGATCGGCTACGAGTATTGAGTGGGCATATACAGCATTCGAGTGCATCCGTCACACAGGTAAATATGCTAAATGGAAGTTGTTTCAAATTGAATACTTTACCAATAATCTAATTGATGTTGAGTTCCAACATAAAGTGACTATATTTGTTTTAAATAAGCAAGCAATGATAACAATGTGCATGCCATTGGAATGCAGCCTACTAATTGTGAAACACCACCTGCACATGAAGATCTATATGTGCATCCTAGTAGTGGATGTATTCATTTGCTATTCAAATTTATTTATTTAGCTATTAATACAATTAAACATCTTAATTTGTAATTAGAGTAGTAGTTAATGTAACCTTTTTTGTTAATATTTTAGAGCATGTAGTTAGTGGTGAGCAAGTGGAGCATGATCTGGGTACACAACATCAAGAACGTGATGTTTCCCACTCAGGTAAAGAGGACCACTGTTATTGCTTTAAACAAATATAATTGCAATTGGTGTTCAGCATTAATATAACCTTTAGTATTTCAACTCCAGATGATCTAGAGGGTGTTCAGCATGTTGAGGTTGAGGCTACAGAAAATGATGTGGCCCCATTAGGTAAAGAGCACAACAATTATGTTCTCTAAATTAATGAAATACTTGTAACAATAATTTTTATTTTTTTTGAATTTAACCCATTTCTTTGTTATTGCAAAGGACCCCCCTTCGCTTCAATGTCCTCGTCCTCAGTATAGGACTAGGCATACATCGAGATCATGAGTAGTTGGCGGAACATCTGCAGAGGGGGAACATGATGAAGAAACCGATGTTCCACTTAGTCTTTTCATAGCTTCAAAGAAAAAACAAAGAAAGAAATGATTGTAATCTAACTTATTTGATAATGCCTAATTTTTATGTGTTAGTGAATGTAATTATGTGCTAATTAATTGTTATGGATGATATGTGTTAATTAATATTGATGAATGTTGCATGTTAATTAATGTTAATCAATGTTATGTGTTAATGAACGTTATTTGATATTAATGAATGAATGCTATATTTTATTAATGGTAGAAAGAATGAATGAATGAATGTTATAAGATGTTAACGGGGAATTTAGAGTGATGTTAGGGGGGGGGAGGGGCCAAATGAGCTTCCACCTTCACGTGGTTGGCCCTATTAAGTAGAGAATATTAAACTATTCTCAAAACCAAGCGAAGCTCAACAAGATAACACACTTTTCAATATTTCATTATGTTGCACAGTTAATCTTATTGAATAATGTATATTGAAACTTAATTGCAAGGTCCAACAGAGCCAACACGAACAACAACACCACAAGTTGCTGGGTATAATGAACTCCCATATTGTCTTTTCTATACACGAACAATATGAGTTGCTTCTAGTGTTGATATCCAAGGTAGGACTGCAAAAGTTATGAATATGCCTCATCCTTGTAAGTTTTTTTATTACTTGTAAGTAATGAATATGCCTCATCCTTGTAAGTTTTTTTATTACTTGTAAGTCATGAATATTGCTCTTTAGTTGATTAAAATTAAATGAAAATCTTTAATGAATACACAAAACTATATACATATGCAGGCGCACCATGGTTGAGATGGTCCAACTCCCTAGTCTCACTCTACACCTAATCTCATTCCATATCTAAATCAAAGACATCTCAAATACATCATCGGTGGCAAGATGCAAAATGCCATTTTCATACATAAGCAAGGCATACACAATTGGGCACAATCACCAAGAGAATAGTAAAAAGTGTGTTTGAGATTGTATCATGGATGCAAAAAATCTCTTCATTAATCCTTGACTCATGATTGCTATAATACTTCTTTAGACTTCTCATGTCATTTGTTGCACTTCTTCACTATTTTGGACTGAGTTTCAACTATGTATTTGCCTTGACTTATGACTGTACCTAGCTTTGTCCTATCTTTGTAAAATTCCTCTTTGAATTGTGGTTGTAGCTTTGATAATACCTTTTTAATGTTGCACTATTTGTAAGGAGGACAACTCCTAATGCATGTTGCAAATTGTGTTCTAGGACTGAGACAAACCTTTTTGTACTTGATGTTTTTGACTAGTTGTCATAACCTCTGACTTTGATGCTTGTGCCTTAATAGAACTAGATGTTTCTTGTATGCATACTTGGTCAAGGACTGCATTATGATGCTATAGGGCTACAAACTAAGATTATTTATTGTATTGATTTGCACATTTGACATGAGTTGCCCTATGACTGCTATGCCTCTTGAGGTTTTAAGGTGTTGTTCTTGTCAATTTTTGACAATGCTGCAACAATAACGTGTTATTTGTTGTTAAGGTTTGAAAAGACCTTTTAGAAACTTATACCCTGCTCTTTTTCACTCAGTAGACTTGATTACTATCATTTTATTTGGTACTAGGTATGACTGCCTACTGGCTTTACTATAGACTGCAATCTCTCTAGACTATATTTTCTGAGTGTTGTTGTTCTATACTTGACCATCTATTAGGAAAACATAGCTTGAAATGTCCATAACAATTAATGAATGACTGCACTATCACCAATCTATCTTGAAGATTTGACTACTCTTTAGATTATGATTATAACTGTCATGATAATTCATGAGACTACTCTATCACCATATGAAACCCTTTGTTCCCACAAATCAATGCTTTGAACTTGACTGCAACTTTATAGTGATCACTGTCTTTGTATAGTAAGCTTGCTACTTTCTCAACTTTTGATATATTGGAGGCTCCTAGGATGGTTTCTATCTTATAGTCACAATACCTTGCTATAATTTGCATTTCAAATCACTGATCAATGATCATATGATGTCTTTGTCTTCTGAATTTGACTCTCGAGCTTGCTCTATTTCTTGACCTTTTGAATAATTTTGGGCCACTATTCATTACTTTTATTACCCTGTATGTAAAAGACCTTGCTCACTGCTTCCCGTACTTGATCTTTATCTGGTTTGTGTCAATCCTACTATTGCACCTTTTCTATTTATGATTGAGATTTTCTTTGGGATTAAAAACTCTTGATGATTTCACTAAATGACTTTTGCATGATTGTACTTTCTAAGCTATCCTAGGGAACAAAAGAGACCTAGGGATTTGCTCACTTCAAGGAAAAAGGAAATCTAGCAAGACAATCAACCCTTTTAAATAATATGTGGAACCCTTATGGTGAGCAAGAAAGCATTGACAAACTTATAGATGTTGTCATAACACAAAGCTGAAACTATATTATTTTTTATAGATAATCAGATTTCTCCTTTAACCCGACTTTTGCTTGAATCATTACTGTAGGCGTATCCAATGCATGATTTAAACAATAAGATACTAAAAATTCTAAAATAGGGTTTTGAAAACCCTACCTCCAAATGTGGATATCTACTGTTATGACTATGACAATTTCTCTCCAGAAGCTTTGATGCTAACTTCTATCATGCCTAAACTCTGCATGTGGTTTGCATGGTGTTGGCATGAGGTGCTTTGTAAATGTCCTTATGGATTCTCTTCATATTTTTATGAAAATCCTTCATCGAAGAGGTAAACCTCTCATTCAAACTTTGAAGTAACCCTTTGACTGTTGCATGCAATCCTTTTCTTATAAACCTTCCTCCTTGCAGTAACGTGCTAGGACATAAACTGAAGGTGTAGCTTGTGGAACCTGTTGAGCATCAAATCTAAATTAAGTAAAATATCTTGATTTGAGAGATTAAATCATAGAAGCCATCTATCTTTGGAAGAAATCATCATTTTCATTGATACTGTAATAACCCATAAGTTATCAAACAAGTCTAATAGCATTCTATCGAAATATCCAAAATTCAAATAGTATTGATGAGACCCAGCAATGTCTCATCGATATAAAAAGGGTATCGAAGGAAAGGTAACACCGATTAACTCTAAAAGGGACTCATCGAAAGAAATGATTCCACTGAAAGAGGATATCGAAGAAAGAAGAGACAGTTTTCATCGACAAGAAAAGGCTTCCGAGGAAATAATACCATCGGCGCAACATGAAGGAAACTTACTGAAAGAAGCGTTCTTATCAAAAGAATGATATCAATCAAATAGAAGGAAGCTACATCGATAAAAGATATTGATAAGGATATGAGTTTCGAGGAGGCTAAAAAGCATGTTACCGATATGTGTGGTTTTACCAATGCAACTTTATCAAGGAAGATTACTAATGAGCTCATCGATGAAAGATGATAGTAGAAGCAAATTATCAAAAGAAAGATGGCCTCAATAAAACAATAGACCCATTCATCGAAGGAGTGTAGTGATGTCGATAGAAAAAGTGTTTCGATGGAAGGATAAAGGAAGTTATTGAAGCCCAAGGTTTCTTCGACATGAAACCCGATGGACATCAGATATATATCGATGAGGAAATAGGTTTCGAGGAGGCTAAAAGGCATGTCTCTGATATGTGTTGTTTCACCGATATAACTTTATTGGTGGAAGACGACAAGAGAGGATAAAGAAAGGCTTCGGTGAGATAATAGATCCATTCATCAACGGGGCATAGTTAAATCGATGGAAGAGGTATTTCAGTGGAAAAATAAAGGAGGTCATCGAAGCCCAAGGTTTCTTCGACATAAAAACTCGATGGATATCAGATAGGTATCGGTGAGGAGACAGCCACAATGACTGAATACAACATTTCGATGAAGGGAGAAAGGATGAAATAACTGTGTTAGGACAGCAGATATACATTCATCTCCTCCCAATGTATAAAGGATGAAATCCTTCTCATAGTTAGGATTTACTAAGGTAGGATCCTAAGCAATGGTCTACTTCCTATGGGAGAACTTTGCTTCATCTTGCAGGAAGTCCACAAACTACTGATCAGAATCAAAGACCTACCAATTTACTTGGTTATCAGGCACTGTAGGTCTTGCCACAAGTTTGATCTATTGTTCTTTCTCAGTTGCAACATGATATGGAATGTTATGTTGGGCACCAATTGCTACTAATTAGTCAACATGTTTATTCTGATTTCTAGGGACACTAGAAATATTGAAGGCTTCAAATCCCTCAATTAGGTCACATGCTCTATGCTTGTAGGACTTAAGAAGGTTGTTCTGAGTGGTTCTTTGAGCTCTAATATGATTTAAAACCAACTCGTTGTCTCCATGCACCTTTAAGGATTTGATCCCTCTCTTTTGTGTCATTTGGAGACCCAAAATCAGGGCTTCATACTCAGCTACATTATTAGTGCAACTAAACTGAAGTCTGAAAGAAAAGTAATATTTCTCCCCCTTGGGGGAGGTCAGCAATACACCAGCCCCTACACCATTCTTGTTCCTTCATCCATCAAATAACAAGTCCCATATCCCCTATATATCATTGTCTTCCTTTGAAATATTGGGAATGGGGGTCTCTTGCTCATATATACAATATGTGCCCAGGCCGGTGTTATTTTCCTCGTCAATGAGATCAAATTGAAATGCATTTGCCCACTCATCAAGTAGGCAATCAAAAACCTCATCCAACTGAGTTGCATGCTCTCTTACTAAAATTTAATCTTTCTCCTCATGGAGAGTATAATTCATGTCGATGGGACTTAAGGTATAGGGTTCTATATGATCATTGGCAACAAGTTCAGCCCTAATAGTTACTTTGGTACCATATCTTATCCTAAACAACATGTGTTACCAGTCAGAAGATAAGTAGACACCTATCTTGGTAGTGAAATATCTAGACAAACAAATAGAAAAATAAGTAGGGAGGTCAATCACTGAGATGTCTTGCAACACACTACAACAACAATCTTAAACTCATCTTCTATATCTCCATTCTAGGAATTGATGCCATTCTGAGATAGGGGGAAGTCAAATCAAGACACTAAATCTGCTATGAAAAGCATTAGTTGAAGGAACAGCTAGTGAGTAGGTATACCCGCCTAGGTCCTGCAGAGCCTAAAGTGAGAGAGTTAGTAACCAAATAGGTTCACTCTATAAGTTGGCCAAGTCAATTGAAGGGTTTGATCATAGGAGTTGGCATTTCCTTAGAACCTATCCAATCTGTTGATTTGAGACCCAACAAAACCCGAGCATAACTTCTAAAACCTGGCTATAAATGGTTCTTTTCATTTGAAACAGAATGCAAACCCTAAAATCACATGAAAGCTTATACTTTTAGCTTTCTATTTCCCTCCAAGCTATGCATGAAATCGATTTTCTTGATAATCATGTGGAAGGAGGCCTTTAGAAAACTTTTGTAAATAAATAAAGAATTTTATTTGTCTTTACATCTTTTGAATTAAAATGCCTTTTCAAGTGAATTATTTTCCCTCCAAACCTTGCATTGTGAAATCTCATCCTTTTAAATAAGCTCAACCTTATAGACACCTTCAAGGTATTTAATAAATCCTTTCTCTAAACTTTCCTAAATTCATGGTAAGACATGAGGTATATAATAATTCTATTTTTTATCTCTTGAAGTCAAAAAATTGGTAACAAAGTCACGCCTTCAAACCTTAATTTTTAGACAGTTAAATGTTCATTTTACATTTCTAAAGAAATTGGAGGTCTTATGATATTCCACGTGATGGCTACATGTTGACAAAGTTACCCCTCACAACTACTAGTCCCTCTCCCTAATAGGGTATTTGCATGAAAACCCAAGTCCAGCTATGTCAAACCCGAGTTTGACTCCTTCAGACTCAAGTTGATCATTGGTCACATGTAGAACATGCATTTGAAGACTTGAATGACCTTCCCTCCAAAGTATTTTCTTTTGGAAAAAACTTTTGCTTTAATGAAGTCACATGAATGTGCTTCTTTTCTAAAGTTTTTACAATATAATCATAAGAATATAGCCCTTCTTTTCATTTATAAGGTACATTTGAAACCTTTTGGAGCCTTTTAATGAGATTTCCAAAACAACAAGGACCTAGGACCTTAGAAAAGACTGGAATAAGCTTCGGGATATTAAAATTTAGACTCAAAGCATGAAGATGCTAACAACAAAAAAACTCCTATTAAATGCAATTGACATATAAATGAAAATTGGATAACAAAAATAAATAGGGATATAACATTAGGTATTATAATAATATCATATGTGAAAACAACTAATAATAAAATCAAACCAAATGATATATAGGATTTGGTCATATATGTATATGTAGATATATAGATATATACATCATATGTATATGTATATGATGCTCTGCAAAAAGAAGGATAGTTAGAAAAACCTATTTGATTGCTACACACACAAAGAGAAGCACAAGAAACAAATGTTAGTCATTAGGGTTAGCAAATCAAAGATTAAACACTATCATAATCAAGCATATCAAGAAAGACACTACACAACAAATAAAAAGCTTAATGAATATAAGAAAAGTTGAACTTTATGGTCTAACTACCAAAGATAGCAATAAACTCTCCAACCAAAGCAAGGGAGACAAAACCAACAATCTCTGCTTAGGGAGGAGCTCTAGACCCCAAATCTGAAGAAAGAAACAAAGCTAAAGTAAGTGAATTGGATAACAAAAAGAATGTAAAGTGAACCCCTAATTTGCTAACCAAAATGCTCAAAATTAAATAAAAATCTTTAATGAATACACAAAACTATATACATATGCAGGCGCACCATGGTTGAGATGGTCCAACTCCCTACTCTCACTCTACGACTAAGCTCATACCATATCTAAATCAAAGACATCTCAAATACATCGTCGGTGGAAAGCTTCAAAATGCCATTTTCATACATAAGCAAGACATACACAATTGGGCACAATCACCAAGAGAACAAAGTGTGTTTGAGATCATTATCCTAATTGTGGTGTGGTTACAAAGAGGTTGAAAAATTTATGGTGATCTCTTCGTGACCACACCACAATTAGGACAATAATCTCAAACACACTTTTTACCGCTCTCTTGGTGATTGTACCCAATTGTGTATGTTTTGCTTATGTATGAAAATGGCATTTTGCAGCTTTCCACCGACGATGTATTTGACATGTCTTTGATTTAGATATGGCATGAGCTTAGTCATAGAGTGAGACTAGGGAGTTGGACCATCTCAACCATGGTGCGCCTGATCATATTAGCTTGAAACCATGCGCCTCATATTAGCCTCAAACCTATGCCCCTACTGGTAGGTGGTGGGGATAGAATATCATTCGCTGTACATATCAATGACTGGATAATAATTTATTTTTTTTATAAAAATTATCATCGTCAGAATTACAATGAATACCAAGCTTTCGACTGATGATGTAATCGATGGACATACAACGTTCTCGTCAGTGAAATGTTATGGAGTCATCGCACTTCCAACTCAAACCACACAAACATCCGACGAGGATGGTGTACATGCGATGGCACTTTGTAGTTGGACAGTCGTTGATGTCTCTGAATGGACCAATGACACAAGCATCGGATAAACAACATCACCGTTGGTACGAAGTTCCAAATCGTCATCGTCTTTGCAATGAAATCTACTGATTCTGACGACTTCTTTGACCATTGGCAGAGTCCATTGGATTGTCGTATTTCCGACGGGCATGGCATCGTCGACCAATCCGACACCAAGTTTTCGATGGTTGATTTTGTCGGCACTCCGACGAAAATTAGTCGCAAATCCGACAAATGGCTATCGAAAATCAGCTCCGAATGTACTAGTGATGGGATGCCCCATCAAATTTTAACTTCACCCATCCTTTGCCTGGGGGCTGCCATCTGCATTCAGCTCTTTATTAAAGACTTTCAATAGGACCATCCCCTGCAAAGGGAGGAAAAGATAAGCCCTCCCAATGTTTTTTCATCTTTTCATCCCAGTAGGTTACTGAGCCATTCTTTATTATGTCAGATGAAAGCCTATTGTTCATGAGCTCAGTGGTAGCAGACTCAATTCTATTGATGATTCTGTGAACCTCAAGTTTTTCATTTCTAAAGAGACATCTGTTTCTTTCCTTCCACAACTCCCACATTATGGAAGATGGGAGAGATATCCATAATCCTTCAAAGAGACAACCTCGCCTAAGGAGAGGCCAGGCTTTGAGCATCCCAGAGATGGTTTGGGGGAAGGCAGTAGACCACTCAAGTTTCTTGGTGAACCAGACCCAACATTGGTAAGCAAAAGGGCAATTGAGGAGGAGATGGTCGGTGTCTTCTTCATCTGCCTCACAAAGAGGACATCTACTGGGACCGTCATACCCCATTCTCCTAAATTTGTCTGCAATTAAGAGCTTGTTCTGAATCGCAAGTTAGGAGAAGATATCGGCCTTAGGCAAGCAGTATCTATCCCAACAGAGTTTCAAGGGAAGCTCAGGCATAGGTCTTATATACCTTTGGATATATGAGAGTAACCATCCTTGGAGTTATATTCCCCACTTAAGGATCCATCCCATACAAGCTTATCCTTAAGATGACAAAAGGTTGTGTTCCTTGTCCTGAGAATTGCCATGAGTTTACTTTTATCCCCTAATGGAATATCCTCATTATCCCTCTCAATCCACTGCCATCTAGCCCCTTCCAATGAAGGGGAGATATAATTTTTTAACAGGGGTCCTCTATGTGATTCAAGGAGGTTACGAGTGGCAACAAAGTCAAAAAAAATTCTCAATTGCCTTATACCCACTCCATGAATCAGACCAAAAAAGGGCTTTATCCCCAAACCCTAGGTTCCAAGTAAGTTTGTCTGTAATAATACTCCTATAATCTAGCAAGAAATTCCATAAGCAAGGCCCTTTGGGAGGGTTGATTTCTCTGAAGATTTGGATAGGATTCCCTCCATTAAGGTATTTATGGTGCAACAACCTTGCCCATTTGAGGTGGGGGTTTCTGAACATTTTCTAAACTAACTTGACACCCAGGGCTCTTCCTCGATCACAGAGGTTTTTAATGCCAACCCCTCCTTCTTCTTTAGGTTTGCATATCTTGTCCCAAGACATGAGTGATATTTTCTGGTCATCATTAGAGTTCTGAGATGCTTGTTGAGTTTGGCCTGTTTGGTAGAAGATAGATGTTGATAGGAGAGCTAGTAAATGGGCATAGCTGACAAAACCGATCTAACCAGGGTAGCCCTACTTGCAGATGATAGCCATCTTCCTTTCCAGGTGTTAATCCTAGACTTGATTTTATCCACCAAGTTGTCCCACAATTTTGAAGATCTCCTTCCCTTGTCAAGGGGAATGCCTAGATATTTGCAAGGAAGGGTCCCTTGACTGATCTCTAGGACTTTGCAGATCTCCTTCTCTAATGAAGGGTCTATGTTGAACATAAAAACTATTGATTTTTCTAGATTCGCCTCTTGACCCGAAGCTAACATATAGGAATTGAGGATGCCTTTGAAGGCACTCACTTCCCTTGTACTTCCTTGACAAAAAAGCATCGTATCATAAACAAATTGCTACCATATACATGTGCAAAATAGGTGCATATGACCTTCACATCCTTTCAATTCATCAAGTATTTGATGAAGCACTTATTTCAATTTATCAAATTTAGACAAGTTGTAGAAAAGTATGATAACAACATAGATTTTTTTTTTGAAAACTCTAAAGAATAACATGAAAATGGAAAGAAATGGCTAGATAAGTCTAAAACTACATAATCAAAGAATTTACAATCCTCACATAGTATTTATAAACATCAGCTTACAAATTAGTCTTAACATCACGAGAAAACTAACCTATTTGCCTATCAAGGGCTCTAATTTAAAATATGTAATCATCTAAAACAATCATGAATTGATGTCTTGTGGCAATTGTGGTAGGATTCTTCTCTTCATTTCAAAGGTTTCTCTTTATCTCAAATATATTTTCATATGTTAGAACAAGATGGTGCCCAAATTTTTCAAATTTGGATTGCTCCCTTTTTGGGATATATATTCATGCAGCATGTCTTCCTTAAGAAAGCCTCTATGTAACATAATTTATAAAAAAAAATTCTTAGGATAATATAACTCCCTTACCAAGCACATTGTCCACCATGGGTAAACTAAAGTCTCATGAATTAGAATAGGCTTAAAACTCTTCATCTTATGTGAATAGTACCTCTTAACATCCTTGAGTCGATATCAAACTCCATATCAAGATTTATATCTCTTAAGACATATATTTTGCCAAGATATTTTATGGAAACATGACTCTCACTATTCTCTCATTAATGTAATATCTCACCATTCTATGGAAAAACATTCAATTATACAAATAAAAGTATTCATAAAGGTAGGGAGATGTTTGTAGATCTAATTAACAATCAATATTTTTCGTGATGACACTTTGAACACTCTATTGTCACAATCATTATAGAATTTGTTTTAACATAAATTCTAAAGGAAAGTATTTATGGCCTCCATGGCTTCATAATCCATGTCAATAGGTTTCTTCATGTTTAACATTCAAATTATTTTAGGCCACAAGGTTTGTAAAGTTATTTATTTTTTGATTAAAATAAGTGGTCAAGTTCTTCATGTTATTACAAACCTCCATGACAACTTATTCATGTTAAACCTCTTGTAAAAGTATTTGAATAAGCCAAGTATATTTTTCATTTTTATACAACCCTACAATCATGACACAATTAGAAATATTAAATTTTCTCATAGGAATTTTCAATTGAAATACCTATTAGCAATAATGGAATCATTTTTTCAGCTCTTTAGAGTGTGTAATTTCTTGTCAAAAAACATTTGATTGACTTCATAAGTATATCCTTTTGTTTATAAAAACATATTGACTTAAGATTAAAACTACATTCAAGGCTAGTTAATTGTATATATCAAATTGTGAAATGCAAGTAAACAAACATGATTTTTATTCACTACCAAATTTGATGTTTCCAATAGAAACCTCATCAATTTCTCTTCATGGATATGTATGAATTTGTTTCATTTATATTCTATATATAATTTTATTCTTAAAATTGTATTTTTAATGTATCCCAATTTCTAAAATTCTTAGTAGCTACAAGCATCTCATATTTTCCAAATTCTTTCATTGAAAATATTTTTTGAAAGGTTTTTTTATTTAATAATATAGTATATCAAGTTTGTCAAATATTTTCTATCATTTATATTGTCATGCAAACCAAAAATATATATTGTTAAATATTTTTATATATCTTAAATAAATGAAATATAATGTAAATAACATCAATAAATGTAGAAAAAATTAACATATTCATGTCACTTAGAAACCATGTTTTGTTCAAACTCTTCAATTATTTTTATGTTTGCACTCACATGTTAATCATGAAATTATGCCTTTTTTATTTCCACATGAAAGAAATAAAGCATATAAAACTAGATTTTTATTTTTGGAAAGATATAATCTATTGTAGTCATGTCCAATCATAGTAGAAAGTTAGCTGAAATGTTTTAAGCATTGGATATATATGGCTAATTAGAGCATTGACATATGCGAAACACAAGGGACCAAGTGGCCTCCATTATTCTAGACATCTATTGTGATCTAAATAGGTTTTTCCAAGTGGGAGAATTGAAAGATGAGCAATTAAACGGCTTCCAATGAGAAAAAAAATCCTTTCACATATCCTAGACATGTATGGGGCCAACATCTCTTTATAAGGTCATTGTGTTATAGGTGGGATGATTTTATCCATGTTTCACATGGTTATTGGTTTAGGTTTAGTCACAATTTAATGAAGTAAAATTATAACTAATCTTTAGGCACTAAATCTAATATATTAAAATTTCTTGTAGGGATAATCAAGTCAAGACAAGGTTGATGGGACCTCAATCCTAACACTAAGCTCTAGAAAGATCTAAACATACATTTTTATAACTAGAATGTAAGAATAAAGCTCATACATGTTTCAACATCTCATCCATAGCCTAGTTTTGTTATTTCCTTGTCTTCTCCTAGAACTATACAAATTTTCTCATCATAGAGTAGAATAAGAGTTCAATTCAAACACAATAATTTTGTCTTTTCAATTGCAATATTTATTAATATTTTCTATCTCAAAATAAAACTCTAACTCTTGAAACTAATTTAGGAATGAATCTAGGTTTAGTTAAACTTTGAAATCTAAACTATTAGCTTTCACCTTATAGACTTGTCAAGATATTAATTCAATAAGCCTCCTTATAGGATCTACTATCTCACCTACATTTTTCAATTTCTTGTAGTGTCCCTCCTCGACACACTTTTATTTTGATGCATTGTTAGACATTCTTGGATTATTGAGATACTTTTATGATACTCTTGGTAGATGCTTATGGTTTTGGTCCTATGACTGATGATACATTATATACTTTGGTCTATGTTGGGAATTATGATTTGGTTATTTATGTTTATTCAGTGCTTTATGGATTATTATAATGTTGTGATGTTATGTGTTAACCATGATTTATGAATATATTAAATATGTTGTTATCAATGATGTGTCCTCATTATGATGTATTTTGTATGTGTGGAAGGTGATTTATGAATATATTAAATATGTTGTTATCAATGATGTGTCCTCATTATGATGTATTTTGTATGTGTGGAAGGGATGATGCCATGCCACTCATTGCAAGTGGGGTGTGACATTACAATTTTTTACCACTAGTGTGTATACTCTATGATTGTATTTATATTTATATGTTGTGCATAGACAGTTGGTGTTATGGAAGTTTGCAGGTACTAGACATCAACTTCACCCGGCTTCACAGGTCTTGGTGTGTCTTTATCCCAATGGCAAGTTGATAATAGAGAAAGATATAATGTCCTATCACATATTAGGTCTAGTCGATACCTTGTTAGTTCTAGTATTTTTGGTTAAGTTGTTATGTGGTGTTTATTTAATTGTTAATTGGGTTAATTTTACTATGGTAATTAATTAATTAATTAATAATTTTATAAGTTTTAATCTGTAATTAATAAATAGTATTTATTGTGAGATTAATATTATTTAATAAATGTGCCACTTCGTGTTATAAATGTGTGACTCTATGTTATAAATGTGCGACTTCATGTTATAAATGTGTGACTTCGTGTTACAAATGCACGACTTTGTGTTATATGTGTTATTTTGTGTTATATGCGCTATTATGTGTTATATGTGCATTTTTTAGTTATTTTTCTGATTTTCACTAGTCTGAGTAAGACCAGAGACTTGATTTTAGACTTGAGATTATTTGTGATGTTTTTGATAATCAGTTTATTAGATTTTTGATGGACATTTGTGATATTTATTGATATGGCATAAATTGTATTCAAATGGTATTATGATTGTGAAACAGTTTTATTGTGATAATTCAGTTTGTTCTTTGGGAGCCTTTGATTATGCATATCATGAATTTTATGTGATATATTGGTGATTATTGATTATTGAATTATTTCTAGATCATAGGAGCATATTAGGGGAAGTGGCTTTCGGTTGAGCATCGAGATCACCACCAAGAGGTTCCTTGTAAGGATGCTTGGGGGACTACAAATAAATCTCATTGAAAGTTATTTGTAAACAAGTGATAACCTTAATTAATTTACTTGGTTTGGGGAATTATTCACATAATAATATAATAATATGTATTGGTACCTCACTCATAAGCTAGAGTGCTAGTTCAGGTTTAGGATGAGATTGGAAAGGCCTTGATGGCATGACTGTACTCCCTTGTCTACATGAGAGGTTGAGATGGTTCCGCATGGGTTTCTTTTACCAAAAGATTCCTTGTAAGGATGCTTGGAGGTGTAGATGATAGTATGTGATGAGACTTTCCCCTAACTATGTGTCTATGGTCTTTGCCTTGTTTCATGGTAGTCTCTGACAAGTCTTGATTTATATTTGAGCCTATGCTTTGTGTTGGAATTCTTGGTTTATGTTATTTGGTTGTGTTTCTATGGGAGTTAGGTGTTAGTTTAAGCCTAGTATGTGTGGGATCTTATATCATTCTCCAGGCACGAAGGGGTGGTTCCTTTTGATTCCACATGGTCAGGTGGTTGTGTCTTTTCTTCCATTGGGATTCATCTTCATTGGATGTTCATGAGTGTGATGGATACTTCTACTTTTCTTCAGTTATTATGCTATGGATTCTTGAAACATATATATATTATGATTTACTATTTGGAGAAGATATTGCATATTTGTATTGGTTGTCATTACATGATGAGATAAGAAATATGTAATGTAATTATGATCTATGTAATATTGGTTTTGAAAGTAGTTCACGAACAAGTGTTTTAATGGCATTTTAATATGGTTGTATATCTCTTGTTGTATTGTAACTAAGTAGTGGCGTGATGGTACCCTAGGGAAGGATGTTTATATATTTAGATATTATTTCTTCTTGTGCACTTATGATGATGTATTCTTAATGAGTAATTGTAGTTAATGTATTATGGTATCTTTTTAAAAAAATGATTATCATTATTTTCCTAGATTATGTGTTGGTTTCTCTAGGGTTTTGTGACAGGCATTACATTTCTCATGTTCCTCTTTAAATTTATCCAAATATAGACTAGCCTCCACAACTTCTAAACTTATAAAACACTTATCAACATTATTCGTTTAAAGACTTACTCTCCTCCTACATCTCCCTCCCTAGTTTATACATATTATCTTTTGGACCATTTTTGTTTTCCCTCAAAAAAAAAAATCCTCTACTCCTAGAAGTTTATCTCTAATTACCTCACATTTCTATAATTAACACTCAACACTACATAAAAAAAAGAATCATAACGGATAAAAAAGAATCATAATAGAAAAAACAAGATAGATAACAAAGATATTTATATGCCATTAAACAAAATTGAAAAATATAAGAAAAGAAATACATTTAAAAATATAGCAAAAAATACACAATTATATATCTTATTTCCTAGAAAAGAAAGCTTTAATTCTCTTCTTTATATCTGGATTCGATTGTGTATGCAATTTTTTATCATCAACGTTTCAAATCACACTTTTTGATTCTTCATCGGGATGACAAGGAATTCCAAGGAGATGAAAGAATCACGGAGTGTGATACGAAACATTGATGATAAAAAAATTGCATACACAATTGAATCTAGAAATAAAGAAGAGAATTACAACATGGATTATGGAAATCTCATAGCATTAAAAGAAAGATTTACAAAGTCTTTACCCTTGCCTCATCTAATCTCCAAGATAAAACAAAAAGAAAAGAAACATGCATTCCTTTGAACCTAAAAGTATATCAATATATATAAAAAATGCATAAATATTAACTTTTGTATTCATAATTAGCAAATATTTATTGTCGTTTACTTATACCTTTAACAAAACAGAGCAGTTACAAAAGACTACTACAATTATTAAATACAAACTCGTAATAATTCACTGAAATAGTTACAATATGTCCAAAAATATTCTAGAATAGATAAATAATTAACATTGATTTAAGTGCAAACATCTTCATTAAGGAAGCTCCATATCATATACAAACCAATTTAGGTCATTTGTCTATTTTAGAATATTTACACACCTATACAATTATTAAAATTGTTCACATAAACAATATAAATATTAGGTATTGGATATGTTGTAAAATCAATTTATAGTCAAAACCTATTGTGTACATAAATATAGATTAATAGATAAGTTCGACATACGATGGAGCTGAATCAAAGATATGAGATTTCTTTAATTTATTATAAATGAACTACCATGCTGCTAGTTAAAACGGTATAAGATTTATTTTGTCAATATTTAAAATCCTATTCCATAATCTATCATCAAAACGAAGAAAACATAAAATTATGAAAATCGATTTACAAATCTAAATATCACTATCAATGACAATAGTGATCACATAAAGACATTTGAATAATAAATATTAAATAAATACTACATTGTAAATCGACCAAGTCGAAACATATAATGTGCGTGATGAAAGAGAATTTAATTGTTCAAGGTCCCGCTGCCGCGTAAAGTGCCGTCGTACGGAGGTTAACTTTTGCTTGGCCCGTGATCAGTGACTTACAAGTCGCTTGATAATCCGATTTCCATAACGACGATAGAAAAAATGCAGGGATTATGAAAGTAGAATGGGACTATTTTGTGGTATCGAAGAAGCCCGATAGAGAATCGAGAAGGGATTGTTATCTTATGAAACATACACCTGCCCAACTTCTTTTGTGGGATCCACACAACTCACAAGGCCATGCGACTTCACATGTCGACTGCTTCCATTGTTTTCCATCACTTTTTCTTAAACCCTAACCCTAATTGGATCCTACAAATCAAATCATCCCTAAAAATGTTTACTAGGTAGATTTCAATTTACTAGCACCTTGTAATTAGATTTACACACAGCTTTCTTTTCCAGTGCCATGAAGGATGGCTTACCTTCATCAATTGTAGTTCTATGCATTAGCTTCTTACAACAACATTCCTTGGACTCTTTCAATACTCTATGGTGAAGCATGCTTCTTAGGAGCATGACCAAGGTAAAATACTAATTGTGTCATGGGCGCTTCTTTCTTCCACTTTTTAGACACAACGAGTATTATAGTAGGTTGTAGGTGTGGTGACAGTTATATATAGGCTTTGATGCAATTAAGTACATAAGATGTGACCATAAAAGTACAAGACATAATCATGAATATAAGACACTTTTTTTTTTCTATTAGGACACCTCTATGGATAGAGGAGACATTTGTGCCTATCATGACGCCTTCATGGCATAGAAGACACTTTTGCACTCTTATGGGGACACTACCATTTGAGATACAAACATATTTTATTCTCACACAATATAAAGACTTCTAGAGCACAATTTTTTATGTTTAAAAACTATAAGAAATAATTTGGAATTGAATAATGGAAATAAAATAAACCTTTTAAATATTCATATTCAAAACCACTACAAATCTCATATAGAACTCGAATTACAGTTCAAAAGAAAATAACAAAATCATGAGTATTCAAAACAATATCATCATAAACTCCAATATAATTTGATTTTCTCTATTGATTATTTGTATATGGATGCTCTTTGTTTGAAGATTACCCATTTTGATAGAATATACTAAGCTCAAAATGTGATGATGAAACTAATGAGAATGGCCTCAGTTTATAGATTTTTGGGAGAGACAATAAATGGTTCAAATGTGATGGAAGATGAATGAGAGAATTTTCTTAAGATTGAGGAGAGAATGGAGGATTGAGATGGAATTTGTTGGAATGTGAAGGGCTAGGATGCATTTACAAATTTTAGTAAGCACTGCAATCATGTGACATAAGGGACAAGTTTACTTAGGACAAGTCTTTATTCTTAGAATTGGTGGAGAGAATATTGAAACAATGAAGACAAGTGTTCTTTATTCTTGGAATCGGTAGAGGCAATACTAAAACCATGATGATAAGTGTTCCTAGGTGCCCTTTGTTTTTGGGATGAGTGAAGAGAATACTTGACTATAATTACATAATAACAATTAATAAATTTAGTCATGTGGGAGGGTTAAAATAGTTGTAAATAATAATTTATTTATTTATTTGTGTGAGATGAGATGAAAAGGGGGAGTAATTAAATTATAAAATTATTTAATTAGATATGGACATTAGGTGACTAGATGACTTGACTAGGTGGTTGATTAGGATAAGGATATATTAGAGAGATATCTAAGAAAATATTTAGGTGTCTACAAGAGCCTTTAAGTCCCATCACCTTCTCATCCTTCTACATCTTTTTGTAACTACTGAATTAGGCATGCTTCTTCTAAATTTTACTTCTAGTTCAAACCTTAATACTAGATTTCTTTCATTTAATTGAATCAAAAGGTTAATATTGTTACATAATTGTAAAAAATAGATTGAGTGAATTAACATTATACTAATTGAAGATAAAAAGTTTTAGTTTTTTCTTATTTCAATCTACACCGTGTAAGCAATAACCTTATGAAACATTTAATAAAAGGGGAGAGAAAGCATAGCTACAAGAGTCCCATGTCTGTAGAGAAATGGAGATAATGGACAAAATTGTGGTAGTGTTGAAAGAACAAATTTCGAAATTAGAGGTTGTTATTGCTTGTAAAATGAAAGAATTATTAAGATACTTTTTTTCAATACTTTAATCTAAACCATGCTATAGTAATAAAATAGAAAGAAAAAATATATTCGAATTTACCAATTAGACATAATTAACTGTTGGGTGAAAATTTTGTAAATTGTTGAAGGCTTACAAAATGTGAGTTTCACGACAATACACGAGATAATACCTCTCAAAAGGCAAGGTATAATCTCTCCTACTTATAAGGTCAAACCCATGTGAATATGTGGAGGTATCATTTGAGTTATTTTATGATTTTGCATGTTTTATGGTTCTTCATTGATTTGTTGTTGAATTTCATTGCAGATCTAGGGTTTTCTGGTTGGAACTGGGGTTTGCAATATAGAGAGTTCAAAATCAGCATATACAATCACTAACCAATTTAAGAAGATTACATTTTTTGAATCTTCTTATGGTGCCATGTGTGCTTGGTAGTACAATGCAAGGAGGGATGAAGATTACTCAAATCTTGTAGTAGTATTATTGATCTAGCCACTCATTTTTATTCTTCTCCTTAACTTTTCTTTTCTTCCAAATGATGCAAAGTAACCAAAAGACCAATCTATCCCCCAAGAAAAATGCACTTCCACATGTACTTCTTCTATCATCAACACATGTAGCGCAATCAACATCAATGTAATTATTCAAAGAGAAGTCATTATCCCTTTTATACCACAAACCATAATTTAGAGTGCCCTTCAAATATTAGAATATCTTTTTAATGGCCTTCTCACCATATTGGTTAGGATTGGCTTGATATCTTGCAACCAAACATATTGCATGCATAATATCAGGGTTAGAGGTTGTCATATAAAATAGTCCTCCAATCATAGATCTATAAAGAGTCTAATCAACTCTTGGAGACTCGTCATCCTTGCTCAAATGACAACCAATATGAAAAGCACATGAATATACTAAGAGGGGGGAGGGTTAATCAGTATATTAACAAACTTTTACCTTTTTAACTTCAATCATAAGCATATAATTCATCTCATAAACATATTTATTGTATATTATCATGACATGAGATCTAACTACCAAGCATCACAAATAGAACACAAGATATAAGTGGAAACCCTAATGGGAAAAACCACAACAAATTGATGCTTTTATATTTCTTCTTTTACAATGTTTGTAGACACCAGCCTACAAGAGGCACTAACCCCTAACTTTGTTTGTGAACGCCAACTCCCACCTCTAAATTTGTGAGCATCAACCCACTGGAGACATCAATCGCCACAATTTACAGGCACCAACCCCCACTACTAAGCACCAACTTATTGAGAGGCACCAATCTCTTTTTTAGGATGCATGAACTTCCAAAACAAAACTAGGTTCTATCTTCTTGGATGTTGCTTCTTCGACGGATGATGGTCAATTCGATTCACTTCATATATCCACTTCACAATTCTATACTTTATTCTATACTTTATTTCTTATGTTATCTTCATGCTATATACTTATATGTATTCTATACTCTTCCTCCTTCAAGTTAGCATGTATCCCCTTCACAAAATCTGCTATAATCTCTTCATATTATTTTCTCAAATCTAAAATAATCTTCTCATGCATAGCCTTAGAAGGTCTACAAATACGCTTCTTACAATCTTTTCACTGCTTATATTTTTTATATTTTCATATCCTTATATATCTGTGTCTTTTCAATCTTCTAATGTGCTGTGTATATATCATAAACTCATATTTCCAACACATACATTTTGTCACAGATCTGCTTTTAAATCTCCATATTACATTTCTGCCAGTATATATTATATATCTTTTGTCACTCAATACTTACAATACACACTACACTCTTGAGGATCTTCTTTCCATACATTGCAAATATGTTGCAACTCAACATGAAGGCGACTTTGTAGTCACTGCCTCCCATCGTTGTGCATTAAAACTTTCATCTATGCTACTCCGTTATCTTAAACTAAGTGGCTGCTCTCTTCATTTCTGTGCATTTCCTTAGTTAATCGGCCTTTATTATAAAGTCGCCATTCTTAATAAGGAACTCGCCATTCTGAAATAACTCGCCTATTTTCTTATATTTTTCTTTGTCTCCTTTACAATTAAACGTTGCACTTGTGACCATTATCTACATCTTCGCAATCGGAAATGAAATTGCTCCATTTGAACATCGGCCAGCATTAATCATGTTTGTTAATCACATTTCTTGTGTAACATTTGTTTGATATCAATGATAACATTTTCAATATAGTAGACATGGGGTACTCATTCATTTAGAATTCTCCATACCAAATTTTTTCAACATCTCTTTAATGTATTTAGCTTGAGCTGAGCAACTTGCAATACAAGAATGAAAGAAAACTTATCAATCATAGACATCTCAAACTCTTTTTGCATTTCTTCTGAAAAATTCTTACACACACTGTCATCTCCACCAAACATAATGTCATTAACATAAACAATAACTATCAGAAATTTGTTTTCTTCAATCTTAAAGTAAAGATTGCTATCTATGATACCTTTCTTCAAACCATGCTACATTAAGTACTTGTCCAACCTTGCATACCAAGCCGTAGGGGCTTGCTTGAGACCATACAAAACCTTTTTGAGTATGCACACTATACCTAGATCTTTTGGCTACTAAAAACCATCAGACTGGTCTATGTAGACTTTTTCATCTCGATCACCATTCAAGAAACATCTTAATAGCCTCCAACCTTGCCACCAAAGCAAATGTCTCCTCCAAATCAATACCTTCCGCTTGTGAATATCCTTTGTAGACTAGCCTTGCCTTGTTCCTTGTTAATTCTCCTTCCTTATTCAACTTGTTCTGAAACACCCACTTGTTCTTATGACATTCTTGTTTGCAAGTCTAGAGACTAAATCCCATGTCTCATTCTTCTCAATCTGATCAAGCTCTTCTTCCACTGCTTTCATCCATCCTTCATCCTTGCTAGCATCACCAAAGTTCTTGGGCTCTACTTTTGAAAGGAGACAAAGGTTCACTAAGGAGGCGACCAATTGGGGATGTCTTTCCATGTGATCCAAAATCTATCAAATATGTAAAATAATCATTACTATTATAATTTGTACAATGATTTTCCATTGCAACTACATTGTCTTTTGTTTTATATATAATACAAGATGTGATTGCACGCCTTTCTAAATTTATCAACATGTTTTCAATTAATAAATTTTCATCCAAAAAAGTCTATAGAAAAAACAGTTGAAAAAATTGACTATTGAATCCTCTCACATTAAATCCTTTCTTTTAATCATTAATTATTTTTTATTTTATTTATAAATAGATAAATATCCATTTTACATTTAAAATACAGAGATCTTACAATATTCTAGAAGAGATCTTATGCTATAATCCACATATTATGAAAGTTAATCCTCTACTAATACACATATTGTGGAAGTTAACACACAAGACTACCGAATCCACATATTATGAAAGTTAATCCTTAGGACTACTAGTACACATATTGTTGAAGTTAACCCACAAGACTACTTTTCGTGGTCGTTGAGAATTTGGCTCCAAGGAGCCGACCAATTGGGGAAGTCGTACTCTATTATGCTCATTCCCCATACGTTTTTCACTGGATAATATCTGTGCCTCTTAAATTATTTTCATGGTGCGTACGGCAAAGGGCTTTCTTGGATTATTGGGCGTGAAAATTTCCAGGAACCTTCAGAGATGTTTTGCGATGTTGTTGATGATGCCGCAGCCCACAAATAAAACACAGCTCTCTGTTAACTTGTGTGGCTTCAAAGTTTTGAATCGTACTGGAGAGACGTCACGGACCATGTGGGCCAAGAAACTTTTCTCTTCTTCGTATCTTCGTACAGATTTCACAGTGAAATATACCCATTACTACTCTAAGCAGCTACAGCAATGGGGCACGTTATAATGTCTGGCTAGCAGAAGAAAAAAATTCACACTCCAATGATATGATTTGTATGTTTATATGAGGTGGGTATTTCTTGGCCTTCAAGATTTTGCTTTTTTCTGTTTGCGTCGACTGGTTATCGTGAAAAGGGGAAAGAGGAATGGAGAATTCGGGAGTTGTGGTAGAAGCAGATCAGAAAGACAAGGATCCGTCTCAGGAATTGAGTTTGGTTAGGGAACTGGGTCAGGGACATCTGAGTAGAGTCTTTTTGGCCTTGCATCGCATGAGTAAAGAGCTCTATGCTGTGAAGGTCGTGCGTAAACCCAGTCTCTTTCAAAGAGTGGGTGCCTTTAAATTGGCGTTAAGGGAGAAGGATATCCTCTCCAGTTTAGATCACCCATTTCTTCCTTCTCTTTTTACCCACTTTGAATCTGATAATTATATCTTTCTCGCTACCAAATATTGTTCTGGAGGAGATATGAGCATGCTGCGTCTTAGACAGCCCAATCAAACATTTTCTGTATCCGCCACAAGGTATGCGTTAAACGAGATATTAGGTTTCGAAGGTCTATTGCACAGGTAACTTCGTAAGTTGTAGTTTAAATCTTATCATTTTCTTAATTTTATTTATTCATTAGATTATTTAGTTTTCATTCTGTTATTTATCAAATAATTATCTATCCATCAAACAAGATAAACATCATCACCATAGTTTTGGACGTATATTACGTTCTTTGAGTGTACAGATTCTAGTGATAAACGGAAACTTTCATTTAACATCCATGGATTTTCTTTTCTGAAAATGAACAGATTCTATGCTGCGGAAGTGGTTCTTGCGCTGGAGTATCTTCATAAGAAGGGGATCGTGTACAGAGATCTAAAGCCAAAAAATATACTCGTTCAAGATAGCGGTCATATTATCCTTACTGATTTCGATCTTTCCCTCCGCCTCTCTTCCATTCAGCAGAAAGAAACTGAGAAGCTGCTTTCTAATTCCAGGCCCAGGATTGGCGAGTGTTCCAAAGATTCCGACGGGTGTAGCTCCCAACGGTCACATTCACTGGTGGGAACGAAGGAATATATGGCGCCGGAGATCCTGTGGAACACTGGACACGCTTTTCCGGTAGACTGGTGGTCGCTGGGAATTGTCCTGTACGAGATGGTATACGGTCGGACTCCCTTCTGCGGGGCTAACAGAAAGGAAACTTTTTATAACATTCTCTGTAAAGATCCATTCTTTACGGGACCCTTTTCCACACTGCAAGATTTGATAGAGAAACTTCTGGTGAAGGAGCCCTCCAGAAGATTGGGGACTGCCAGAGGGGCTGAAGAGGTGAAAACACATCACTTCTTCCACGGCCTTCGATGGGAGGAATTGGAATTTGTGTCCAGGCCTCCATTAATTCCCTCTAATTTTTCTTCTGATCAGTGTTCTGTTTCTTCACAGCAGCGTGGCTTGATTCCAAATGAGAATTTCAGTGCCAATTCTTGCAACCCACAAGATTCTATTTTTCAACATTTTTAATTCTTCTCCGTTCTCAAATGTCCGTCAAAGATAGGCTGCCATTACAAACTGGTCTGTCCCACCGTACCAGATATGGTACCTTGTTGGAAGTAAGGCTCAAATAACTCCAACTCTCTCTTTAATGAATATACACCTATCTACTTGCTGGTTGGTTGTACTGCACCTGTTATAAACTTCATGTGATATCTGGGCCACCAGTGGAATGTATTGTGTCTTTTTAAAAGAAAAATCAGTTTATGCTTCATTTCTTGAATTGAAACTTCTTAATGTTATAATTACACCGAAGGTGTTTCCTTATTTGAGATGAAAGAGCTGATTTTACAATCTGATGGGCCATATCATAGGAGAGGCTTGCAAGACCATCACAGTATTTTGGATCATTAGATTTTGCACTTTTTTCAACCATTGCTCGCTGCATTAAAAGCTATTTTGAAATGACTTGCAATTTGTTGTGAGTGGACGGTACTGTCCTGTCATCATTTCCACCAACCTATCTTCCCAGGCACGTTTCCCTGAAATACTTCACACGTGTGAATGCTAACTATAATCGAGGAGACAATGGAGGAGACTCTCAGGGCCGCCGACACTATTTCCGCCTTCCATATCTCTAAAAACAAACAGATAACCCCTGGAAAAGTGACTCCCTCTTCTGGCCCTCCACCCGAAGCCTTGAATGGTTTTATGAAAACCATAGAATGGCTTATTGATGGGAATAAGAAAACTGCGAATGAGTACAAAAAACTCTGCAACAGGGTCCTGATCCTGGAGACCATTAACATTGGAGAGGGGAACACTATAGCCAATTATATCGAGGATCTGAAGAAAACTATTGCTAAAGCGGAAGACATCAGAGATGCCTTTAATCCCCGGTTTGAGAAAATTGAAAAGGAGATACAGGACAGAAAAACCCTAGCGGAAACTAGTGAAAAAACGCTCTCGAACACAGTCGCCAAAGTGGAAAAGATAGAGGATTGCCTTAAGAACATTGCGGAGCAGAGCCTCAGCATTCTGAAAATCTCGGCCAACAACACCCATACCCTCATCAGCAAGCTTGATGACGAAAAGGAAATCCAGGAAATTGACCTGGACGCTGAAGGAACAGGGGAAGCCCAAGGTCCCAGAACCCGCACCTGTGGGAAGAGGAAGGAAAAGAAAGTGAATAAGGACCTGGAGGAGCTGAAAGCAATTGGGGCGACCTATGATGAGCTGGTGACAAAGGCAGAGGATCTGCTAAAGAAAATTACTATGTAGTGTCTCCTTGGTCTCTTTGTTGTTTTTTGTTATTTAGCTGTTTTTTCTGTTCGCTGGTCTTTTGACCAGTCGCTCTGTATGTGGACTCTTATTTTCTCAACTTTATTTCTAACTATGTTGTAATGGTTTCGGGTCCTTAAAACCTGTTTTTCAATCAATAGAACTATAATCGTAGGGTCTTAAATACTTCACACGTGTGAATGCTAACTATAATCGTAGGGTCTTTTTCCACTGGTTTCTTTTGGACTTTGTTGTCTACTCATATTTTCTGAGCACAGACAGGAAAGCCAAATGCATTTTCAAGCATATCATGAACAATTGGTGGTAGACATGCATCTACACATTTGCAATTTAATAACATACTAGTGGAAGGTTAATAATATTGTTAGTCTTTACAAAATACTAATATACATGTTGAATAGCTTTTAATTATTTTCATTACAATGTTTAGTTAGGTTTCATTTATGATTTGATTTTTATATAAATTTATTTTTCATTTATTATTAACTTTAATAATTAGTTTTACTTTTTATTTATCAGTGTAATTAATTTATTATTTATAATTATTGTTTAGATTTTTTATTTTTTTATATTTGGATTTTGATATATGTTAATTTTTTAATTTAGATTTAAATTTTAAATTTACTCTAATTAACTATTTATTAATTTTATAAAATAAATCTTTATTAGTTATAATTTTTACTAATTTTTTTTTTTTTAATATTAGTAAATTTTGAAATATTTTAATTTTGAATTTAGATTTAAGTTTGAAATTTAATTTAGTAATTTGAGTTCTTTTTATGCAATTATAAATAATAATTAAATGCTATTAGAATTAATTTAATCATTTTCTTATTCTCTTCTTTTTTCTTTGTCTATTATACTTTTGAAGAAGATAGACTTTATATCACATTATCTATCCATCGTTTTGGATGTCTATTTGACAACATTTAATATTCAATTAAGACCTTTCCACACGATTACAATGAAATTCGAGTGGAACTTCCAGTTAATTCTTGCAAGTAAGCCTTGATCTCGATTGAACTATCATGTGTCCCACCTAGATAAGGAGTGGATTTCAAATTTTATTTAGATATTTCATGTCAAGCACTCAAATAAATGGCCTTATCAAGATCAATACACCATATTTTTCAACATTGATCGAATATGCTTACTTGTATTCTCATATTAACTATGATCTGTTTGCAAGAAGAGTGGTATAGATACAACATCAACAAAAGATATCAATGTCTTGACAAGTAGAAAACAATTATTGAAATAAAGTAGGTAAAAAATAAAATAGCAAAAAGAACCAAATCAATAATGATCCAACGAGTTTAGACATAGTAATCATCTTGCACGTCTCTACTTAAACATGTACCAACAATCTATGTTAGTTTATTTGATTAGTATAGTGAATGCAATACAATACAATATAAGGTTGTTGTGGTAAAACATTACCATAATTATTATATTAGAAATAATATTTCCTCTTTGTCTTACTCACTTCATATCTCTTGTTTTCTAACTATACCTCTTTATTTCTCAAGCTCTTTATCTCCCTCTCACTCCTCTATATCTCTTTCTATTTATCTCTCTCTCTCTCTCTCTCTCTCTCTCTCTCTCTCTCTCTCTCTCTCTCTCTCTCTCTCTCTCTCTCTCTCTCTGACTCTATCTCACTATTGGGTGAGTGCACCAAGATGGTGAACAGAAAAGTGGCCACATGCAATAAAAAAAATAAAATTTCTCATAACCTGTGCATGTTCTAGAAATTCAAAAATGCGCTAGGCTTGGTAACACCAAGCCTAGCAAAAAACAATTAAAAAATAAAAAGTTTCTCAAAACCCGTACTGGTTTTGAGGAAAATTATATTTTATAATAAAAAATCAAAAGTTCCTCAAAACCCGTACGGGTTTTGAGGAAGATTATATTTTATAGTAAAAAATCAAAAGTTCCTCAAAACCCGTACTGGTTTTGAGGAACATTATTTTTTATAATAAAAAATCAAAAGTTCCTCAAAACCCATACTGGTTTTGAGGAACATGATATTTTATAATAAAAAATGAAAAGTTCCTCAAAACCCTTGGACCATTATACTTTTTAGAAACTCGCAGGTTATGCAAAACTATAAGTTTTTGTCTTAGTTTTGCATAACCCATACGGGTTATATAAAACTAGGAACCAAATAGGAAGTGGGGAGAGAGAGAGAGAGTAGGAAGAGTGATAGGATAGGATAAGGAGGGGGACAGAGAGAGTTAGAGACAAAGAGAGAAGGGGATAGGAAGAGAGAGAGAGAGAGAGAGAGAGAGAGAGAGAGAGAGAGAGAGAGAGAGAGAGAGAGAGAGAGAGAGAGAGATGACATGATTAAGAGAGGGAGAGGAAGATAGAGAGAGTAGGGAGTAGGAAGAGAGGGATAGAATAGGATAAGGAGAGGGGGACAAAGAGAAAGAGTTAGAGTTAGAGACAGAGAGAAGGGGATAGGAAGAGAGAGAGAGAGAGAGAGAGAGAGAGAGAGAGAGAGAGAGAGAGAGAGAGAGAGAGGGAGATTAGGAAAAGGAGAGGGGGAGAGGGAGAGAGAGGGAGATTAGGAAAAGGAGAGGGGGAGAGGGAGAGAGAGGGAGAGAGAGAGAGTAGGAGATAGGGAGAGGGAGAGCACAGGATAAGGAGAGGGGGAGAGATAGAGGAGAAATTAGGAGAGAGGGAGAGAGAGAGGGAGGGCGGAGATGGGGAGAATAGGATAAAGAGAGGGATATTGGGGAAAGGAGATGGGGAGAGCGAGAGAGAGGGATATTGGGAAAAGGAGGGAGGGAGAGAGAGAGAGAGAGAGAGAGAGAGTAGGATAAGGAGAGGGGGAGGAAGAGAGAGGGGGAGAGATAGAGGAGAAATTGGGAGAGAGGGAGAGTGAGAGGGAGATTGGGGAAAGGAGAGGGGGAGAGGGAGAGAGAGGGAGATTGGGAAAAGGAGAGGGGGAGAGGGAGAGAGGGAGGGAGAGAGAGGGCGATTAGGAAAAGGAGAGGGGGAGAGGGAGAAGGAGAGGGGGGATGGAGAGAGGGAGGGAGATTGGGAAAAGGAGAAGGAGAGAGAGAAGGAGAGAGAGAGAGAGAGAGAGAGAGAGAGAGAGAGAGAGTAGGGGATAGGAAGAGAGGGTGATTGGGAAAAAGAGTGGGAGAGAGGGAGAGGGAGAGAGAGAGAGAGAGAGAGAGAGAGAGAGGGAGAGAGGGTAAGAGAGAATAGGGGATATGAAGAGAGGGAGATTGGGAAAAGGAGAGAGAGAGAGAGAGAGAGAGAGAGAGAGAGAGAGAGAGAGAGAGAGAATAGGATAAGGAGAGGGGGAGAGACAAAGGAGAAATTGGGAGAGAGGGAGAGGGAGAGGGAGGGCGGAGATGGGGAGAATAGGATAAAGAGAGAGAGAGAGAGAGAGAGAGGGGGGGGGGTAAGAAGAGAGGGATAGAATAGGATAAGGAGAGGGGGAGGGAGAGAGTGTTAGAGATAGAGAGAGAAGGGGATAGGAAGAGAGTGAGAGAGATAGGGAAAGAAAGATAAGGGAGAGAGGGTGAGAATAGGATTGAGAGAGAGAGAGAAGGGGATAGGAAGAGAGGGAGAGAATAGGATAAGGAGAGGGGGTGAGAAAGGCAGTTAGAGAGAGAGTAGGGGGAGAGGGGGTAAGATAGAGAATAGGGAATAAGAAGAGAGGGAGAGAATATGATAAGGAGAGGGGGAGGGAGTGAGAGGGGGAGAGAGAGAGGAGATTGGGAGAGAGGGAGAGGGAGAGGGAGAGGGAGAGATAGAGAGGGTGGAGATGGGGAGAATAGGATAGAGAGAGAGAGAGAGAGAGAGAGAGAGAGAATAGGATAAGATAACGAGAGGGGGAGGGAGAGGTAGGGGGAGAGGGAGATGTAGGGGAGAGAAAGAGAGAGAAGGGGAGAGGGTGATAATAGGATAGGATAATGAGAGAGAGAGAGAGAGAGAGAGAGAGAGAGAGAGAGATGAGGTAGAGAGGGTGAGAGACATGAGGTAGAGAGAATGAGAAGGAGAAGAGGGTGAGAGACTTGGCAGAGAGAGAAGTGTGAGGGGGAGAGAGATGAGATAGAACTCAAGAAGGATAATTAGAGCTCAGAATAGACAGAGACGGTGATGGAGGAAGGAAGACGAGAGAGAGGAAAAGAAGAGAGACATGCATGTATACAAACATATATACATATATCTATATAAATATATGTATATATATAACTATAGATATGCATATATACGTACATAAACACCTATTATATATGTATTTTGTGAAAATCAAAATAATGGTTTTTCATAACCCGTATGGGTTTTGTGAAACTCAAAATGATATTTTTCATAACCAATACGGGTTATGAAAAACCATAATTTTGGTTTTCCATAACCAGTACGGGTTATGGAAAACCATATTTTTGGTTTTTCATAACCCGTACGGGTTTTGGGAAATTCAAAATGATGGTTTTAGTTCTACATAACCCATATAGGTTATGTAGAACTATGAATGGTACTTTTGTTTTTCAAAACCCGAGTGGGTTATATTGCACATCAGAACCCGTGCAGGTTTTGGCTTGGTAAGAGGGTTGGAAAATGACCCTAAGACTTGGAAGCCCATTTTCCCTCCATTTCTGTTCCTTTACATATTTTTTCATCTTCCAACATGATTTCTCAACTTCATCATCATCAGGTTTACAAATGATCAAGTGGGTATCTCTAAAATTACCACCATAATCTCACACGTCTTCTCATCTTTCTGACCATATAATTTTTTCTATTTTTAGACAACATTAGCATAGTAAACTTTAATTTTCTTTACCAGTGCCTTGACAATCCTCACAGACATACATCTACCATTTTTTTAATAAATTTTGATATACTTAACCAAATTCAAAATAAACTACATATTATTGTTCTACATTAGATTCTATATAATTTTAAAAAAAAGGTTTTCATTTTCAATTATTTTGATGCAAGTTATGCCCAGCACATGAACAGGTACCAAATTTTCAGGATGTGGTCACTTCAAAAAATCATTAAAAAACAAATACTCAACAAAAAATTACAAAAAAATACACAACTTCTAGATCTCAATCTTACCTATCATCCTACCAAAGGGTTTTGCAAAATACTAAATCTAATTATATATTTTGTGCAGTGCACAAAAATAGCTATGTTATATTTTTCAGAAAAAATCAGGAACAGTTTTTTGTGCGAGAGAGGTTTGAACCTCTTAATCTTATCTAATTTTAAAAAACTTTAGTAGTTTAGAAACTAGATTCAGAATACTACAATTCTTATTCTTTTCTCAACTCCTAGTTTTGAGTGTGTGACCTTCGAATATCTCTTTGAAGTTCAGGTTTACCTGTTTTCAAAAAAAAAAAAAAGTGGCCACTTATACCCCCCTTTTGTTCACCTTCTTGGTGCACTTACCCTATTTATATCTATCTATATCCTTCTTTTCCCTCTCTATATATTTATCTCTCACTATCTATCTCCCTATCTCTATCTACTTTATCCATCCCTCTATATCTATCTATGTGTTTCCTTCTTCCTCTCTCCTTCTATCATCATCTCTACCTCTATCTTCATTTATTTGCCTATATCTCTAGATGTGTCTCCCTTTCTATCCATCGATTTCTCTCCCTCACCCTTTTCCTAGATCTCTATATCTATATCTCTTTACCTCTCTACCTCTCCCCATATTTCTTCATTCATCTCTCTCATTATCTTTATTTTGTTATCTCTACATATCTCTCTACGCCCCTCTCTCTCCATCTCTATATCTATCTCCAACTATATCTCTCTCATCCTCTATATCCTTATCTTTAAATTTTAAAAATTGGCAATGGAAGTGAATTTCTTTATATTTAAGAAGGCATTCCCTTATTTGAAAGGGGCGACCTGATTTTCGACATCAACGGTCTATAATGCTTCTCAAGGCTGCAAGATGATCAAAATTATTTGCATCGTTTGCTCATTTAATTTTTTATCATTGTCATTCATTATCGTCGTTTCTGGTTTATTTGTGACTACTCGCAAGTGATCGTGGTGTCACTTACAAAAGGAAAAGATGGTTGGCAGAGGATTTAACGTGAAAGGACATTGCGTACTTAATTCTATGTGATAGCTACTTTATTCTTTGTGTGCTTCCCTCTACAAATCTATGTACCTAACTCAACGAATACAAAGTTACTTTTACAACTTAAGAAAAAGTTTGAATTACATAGCGTAGCTCGGGGAAAAAGTTGTTCACACTACCCATTTTATCTTTAAAGCAAATATGCAATTCATTTTATTAATTTTTTTTATGCAATGGAGGGAGAGACTTTAACAACGACGTACACATATGACATGCCACTATCTTAGAAATATATAGATAAACATTACATTAGGGGAAGAGCACTAGTAGTCGAGCATGTATCGATTTTTGTGAGGGTTGTAAACAACTTCAAAGATGTTCTTATATACATGATGATAGTTGTTTATTTGATTATTTTTGTTGTGGATTGATGTAACAATGGCTAATTTTGCAAAAGGGTTCACTTTTAGACACAAGAAGATAAATTTGAATTTAGCATATTAGATCTTGATGTGTAGCCTAATATTGATCTAGATCATACACCATTTATCCAGTACAATATATTTATCAAGTGACTATAAATATACAATGCCGAAAATATACTAATTGAAAATGATAAATAATTGATAAATACTAAATAGAAATCAATTTGTCTACCAAATAAATCACATCAAATACTATATTTATACATTAAATAGTAGACTTACAAAACAATATAAAACAAAAATGCACTAGTATGTATTGATGGCATCCTCTTGTTCTTGAATATATCCCTTTGTCATCTTATCCAATCTTGCATTTATCTTATTATTCTTGAAAATAAAAGAAACATGGATCATATAATAAAAAGGTATTCTACATGATATTTTTTCCCTTGTGGCAGGAGGTCACATCATGTGTCCTTGTCACCAGTCACTGCATGCATGGGAAGGGAGAGTTTGGATGAAATTCAATCTAGTAGATCCTTATCTATCTGACGAGGCTTCCTTATCTATAACATTTTGGCGGATTTTTTCTCATGTCATGTCTCTCCCATTGCTCGACATGCTTACAGTCATGGCACATTGACTCTGGAATCCTTGTGAATATAAGTTGGCCATAGTCTTTGAGAGACAGATCTGCCCACCTCGCTAACTCTTTGCCCTTGCTTTAGCCTCATAATGCAGGGTTCGATTTTGTTTTTCGTTATAAACCTAGATAACATCTTAGGCAAATGAATATGGCAACAGTGAAAGAAGTAATGAGAATGAGAGTGTTATACAACCCTTTGCAATAGATGATGAGAGTGGAGATACAAAAGAAGAAATCCTTGATGAAAGGACCCTTATTCTTTGGGTAGAATATGAAAGCAATGTAAATCTGGTAAATCGGCATAGAGAGTGGTGTATAACATTCTGCAACAAATGAAGATGGATATATGCAGTAGTACTTCAAATAGATCTGAGTCATTAAACCTAATGTCATATTCTCACATGCTTCTTGGATGGTTAATTGCATGCTATTTGGACGATGATTGGCTCTCCTCTTCATCTCTATCTGTTACTCTATCTATGTCTATTTCTCTCCATCCCTCTCTCCCTATCTCTATATATCCTATATCCATGTCTCTATATCACTTCATCTCACTATCCACACTTCTACCTTTCTCTCTCTATTTTCCTATGTTTGCCTCTATTTATGTATTCCTCTTTATCTCTCCATCCTTATCTATATATAATTTTTTTCAAGTATATCTATCTCTCCTCTCTTTTTATGTCTCCATATACTTCTCTTTATATCCATCTCCTCTATCACCATCTCCTTCTCCATCTCTATATCTATCTTTCTCTCTATCATGTTTGCAAGGATGCATAGTTGATTTCAAGTTGTCACTTCTCCATTGAGACCTTTGTTGCACAAACAACATCATTTGCTAAATGACCTACCACTTCACCTCATGTACTATAAAAATATTTGCAATTAATAGAACGAAAAAATCCTAATTGACCTTCCAAACCTTTTCGGCATACCCAATCCTAATTGACCTTCCAAACCTTTTCGGCGTACCCATTGCACACCAAGGTGCAATTGCTAGTCTTAATGTTAATGTTTATAAAAGTATCTATCAAAAGAAATGTTAAAATATATTAATTTGAAGTTTTTTTATTTAATAAAAATTAAAAAAAAATAATTTGATGTGTTTGTGAATGTCAATGAAATTAAATTAAATAACTTAAATGAAATAAATTAAATAACATTATAATATTTAAGCTAATTAAGAATTGTTTAAGAATTAAAAAATAAATTGAATTGAATAACTAGAATTAAAATTTTTAAAATAACTTAAATTAAATAAAATAAATTAAATGAATAAAATTAAAGTAACTATTGCACCTTGGTGTGCAATGGGTATGTCGAGAAGATGTGAAAGGTCAATTACGAAAAAATTGGTCTATTTTTTACACAAATGTGTGTAGTGAATGAGTTCAATTGGTATGCTATGATGTTGTTTGTGCAACGAATGTTTTGATGGAGAAGTGATGGAATAAAATTAATTATGCATCCACTTAGAAGGATCCAATCATAATTGAAATAAAACCTTTGAATCAAGAAGATAATCAAGTTTCATTAGCAACATGCTCATGTTATGTTTGAAATAGGGTGAGAGGGAGATAGAGGTAGAGATAAGGCTAGAAGGAGGGAGGGAAATAAGGGGGATTAGCATGAGAGAGATGAGTAAGTAGATAGAGATAGAGAATAATATAGAGATACAAATAGAGATATAGATAGAGCTAGAGACAAAGATGGGGAAGGAGGAGAGAAAGATGGAGAGGAGAGAGATGTGGAGAGATAAAGAGAGGGACAAGAGAGGAAGAGATAGAGACGAAAGAGAAAAATAAATATAGTGTGAGAGAGGGAGAGATGACACATAGATATAGAAAGTGATATATATAAAGAGAGGCAAAAAAAATATAGATTGGTTTAAAATGACCGAGGAGGACATAGGGAGTGAAATAGACAGATGGATAGAGGGGGGAATGTTTAGAGATAGAGGGGAGAGAGGAAGATAGAGGTAGAGATAAATATGGAGCAAGAGAGGAAGAGGGAAAAACAAATAAAGAGATAGAGAGAGGGGGAGGGAGAATAAAGATAGAAAGATAGGATAAAGAGGGAGAGATAGAGAGATTTATATAGGAAGAGGGATATATATATATATATATATATATATATATATATATATATGTGGAGATATAGAGAGTGGTAAAGAGAGATAAAGAGATGGAAAAATAGAGAGAGCTAGAGATAGACAAATATAGATGGAGAAGGGTGAGAGAAGTAAGGAAAATAGAATAGGGAGGGGGATATGGGAGGAATAAAGAGGCGTAGAGAAAGATGTGGATATAAAGAGATGGAGAGAGGAAAGAGAGATCAATAGATAGTGAGGTGCAACAAAGAATCCTTGAGGGGTGCCATTTACTATCACTAAGAACTTGGTTTGAGATATATAGGATTTGATCCATTTACGCTACTTTTGATCAAACCCTAGTTTGATGAGAGATTTGATAAAAAAATTCCCAATTAAGTTTGTCGATTAGATCCTTTCTCCTCTAGTGCCATTGAATCCTCTCTCTTACTCATTAATTATTTTTCTATTTTATATAAAAATAGATTTGGGGGTAAATGGTGTGGTGGTTGAGCCGAGCAATGGGGGAGTCATATTCTATTATACAAAATAAACGACTTGCAAAAAATCAAATCCACACAACATACAGTATTTTGTTGGACTTTTTAGGTTTTAATAGTGTTGTTAAGGTGGATTATGAAGATTGAAATGATGAAAATCGTGTAAAAATCCATTGTATTTTGTAAATTTTGATTTTCATATCAAAATCTTTTTTGTATAGAGATTAGTCACATCCTACCTGTTCCTCTGAAAGTATTTTAATTGTGCATATGACAGAGGGATTTCTTGAATTATTCAACTTCTAAATTTTGCGGCAATGGCTATGTGACCCTTTAAACAACACCCCATAGCCCCTATTAGAATACACAATATTTTATGCACCCCTTCCCCTCCGTATATGGATGCCATACCTACCTGGGTCTTCGATTTTTATGTCTTCGTTGTCATACCCATACCATGCCCTCTCTCTTACCAGAAATTCTCTGCCTGGGTCTTCGGTTCTATTGGTTTAATATTTTATATTATTTATTTAATAAATTTTTAATTATATTTTCAATAGATTTTTAATATTTTTTTTATATAACTTTTTTTAATATATATATATATATATATATAACTGTGCTTTATTTATACTATTTTTTTATTATATAATATATTTATTTATTTTATATTTTTAAATATATTTTAAATTTAATATATTTTATTTATATTTTAGTTAATAAATTTAAAAAATATTTTTTCAGTTTATTTTTAGTATATTATTTTTTATAATATATTTTCTTAATGTACTTTGTTATAATTAGAAATTGATAATTAGGGTTAAAATCTTTAATTCTAATCTTAATTGTGACCCTTATTCTAACAATTTCTAATTATAATTCAAGCAATAACCAATTGTTACACTTGAAAATTTCTTTATTTGCCTTTCTACATTGTTTCAAATTGTATCCTATAATACTTGTATTTGTAATGATAAAAAGTATATATTTATATTATTTACAACAACTTACTAGGCAAGTCCCCTGCTTATAACTAATGATTCAAGGTCACATCATCAAATTTGATGCCACATCAATAGGGGAAGCGGGGAGGGCCAAATTTCTAATTATAATTCTTTAATTCTAATCTCAAACATGACCCTAATTCTAAAAATTTCTAATTATAACCCAAGAAATAACCATAACCATAATTTTAACATTAATTATAACCTTAACCTCAACTCTGACCCTAACACCAATTCTAACCCTAAATCTAATTAGAACCATAATCCTAATTCGAGTCCTAATCCTAAACTAAATTTTATTTTTATTTGATCCTAATTATAACCCTAGCTTTAATTCTAGCCTTATTTATTATCCTATTTGTAATTCTAATCGTAAGTTTACTCCTAATTTTGATTATAATTCTAACCCTAACCCTTATTCCAATTCAAACCCTAAGAATAAGCCTAATTTTAACCCTAAACCTAATCCTAACACAAAAAATAATCCTAACATTAATTGTACGCTTAACTTTAATAATGATTCTATCCTTAGCCCTATCCTTGACCCTAATCATAAGAATAACCCTAAAACTTATTTTAATCCTTACTCTAATTTTATTATAACCCTAACCCTTACTCTAACCATTAACCTACTTCTAACCTAACCATAAGCTTAATACTAATTTTAACCCTAATTATAATCTTACTTCTAAGCCTAATCATAACTAGTAGTTGAGCACCTTAACTTTGCACTTCTCATAATCCTAAATAGAAATTTCAAATTATTCCTAATTTTTTACAGCAACTTACTTCAAATGACAATTCCCATGCTTATAACTAAGGTTTCAAGGCCACGTCATCAAACATGATGTCACATCGGCATGCTTTTTGCTAAGGTGTCCAAAATAGCCCAAAAAACAATGAGACCAATAGTCGTGCATAAGGGGCCTCCATACTTGTCTAGCTAATGTGGCATCACATGATTGGTTGCTTTTTACAACTAAGGGTACATTTCATTCAATTATGGATATTCAAGTCACAACTACTGGTCCAATATTGTCAAAAATAAATTAGACATTAAATCAACAAGTATGGATATTAAATCAAGAACTGTTATTACATCAATTGGAAGGTCCTCTCTCTTATTCATGATGTAAGTTTTGAGATAGCACATGGCAAATCACCTTTATGGTACACTAATATTTGGGGAAGAAAGAGACTATTTCAATGTGAATGTGTAATTACCTTCCATTTTGACAACGAGAGCTTGGAGGGGGTATCTTGAAGATTCAAGATAGAGAAATAAGTGATGTATTATACTTTTGACTTATTATTCATGTACAAAATTGGCTCATTGGCCTGATTATAGTTAATGTAATATCTATTAATAGAATTGTTTATAAAATCGACTCATTGACTAAATTGACTCATTGTTTGTACTTTTGTTATTGGGATATTCTACATTAATAGAATTGTCTTCATTTTTTGTTATGTATTATTACAAGGGAGCAGAGATTGACAAGTCTTTCAGTAGTTCTAGGCAAAGATAGCTTAAATTTTCTAATTTTTTATAAATTTTAAGGAATATTTGTAATGTAGTCATTAATGAACCTCGACCTCAATGCCATAATTAAGCAACCTTAATCAAATTATTGGCATGATTTTGACTTTTTTCTTTTATGACTAAATTATAAGGTGATAAATTTTAATCAATTAGATACTCAATATTTAGTTTTGCTTTATGTTTGTATAACCTGAAGTTATGACAAATTCTACAATTACATATGTTCTTGATTTCACTTGTCTCAATCCAAGCTAAATGTAGATACAAACTTAGATAATTTAACAAACGAGTCATTTCAGTGTTTTTTAACCCTTAAGTGCAGAGGTTAATTTCACAATGAAAGTGGTATGCATTTATTATGGTGGAGTTGTGGTAGTTGCAACAATGTATATACACATTTCTCAGCTTGTCTCTCATAATTTCTTTAAAAATATAAATGTGTTTATGTATATGCATATGTTTCATGGTAGGAAAATCTTGTGGGCTATGAAGATAGTGATGAGGAAGAAGAATTTGCCAAGGGAGATGATGTTCAAATAGGGGAGAGGATCTAGTAGTTGAGAACCCTAACTTCGTACTTCTCATAATCCTACATAGAAATTTCAAATTACTCCTAATTTTTGCCACATCAACATCAAATAACTAAGGTTTCAGGGACACATCACCAAACATGATGCCACATCAACATGCTTTTTGCCAAGGTGTCCAAAATAGACCTAAAAAAGGTGAGACCAATAGTCGTGTATAAGGGGCCTCCATACTTGTGCAGTTGATGTGGCATCACATGATTGGTTGCTTTTTACAACTAAGGGTACATTTCCTTTAATTATGATATAAAGTCAGAACTATTAGTGCAATGTTGTCAAAAAAAAAATTAGACATCAAATCAACAAGTATAGGTATTAAAAAAATAAAAGAAATATACCCTAAATAAAATATATTAAAAAATTAAAAAATATAAAATAAATAAACTACACTAAAAATAAAGAAGATATATTTAAAAAAAATATAAATAAAATATATTAATAAATTAACTAAAAATATAATTAAAATCCGTCGCAGGAACTGAGTCTAGTTAGGGAATTGGCGCAGGGACATCTGAGCAGAGTCTTTTTGGCCTTGCATCAAATCTCTTGCCAACGCGCATGAGAGTCCTTAAAATAGTCATTTCGAAGCATTACAGATCAAGAAGTTGGTGATTTGGGAGCTATATTACGTTCCTTGGCGTTTACAAACTGAGAATTCCATTGACATCCATGGATTTTCTTTTCTGAGAAGGAGCAGATTCTATGCTGCGGAAGTGGTTCTTGCGCTGGAATATCTTCACAAGAAGGGGATCGTGTACAGAGATCTAAAGCCAAAAAACATACTCGTCCAAGATAGCGGTCACATTATGCTTACTGATTTCGATCTTTCCCTCCGCCTTTCTTCTACAGAGAAACTGCTTTCTTATTCCAAAGATTCCGGCGAGTGTAGCTCTCAACGGTCATATTCATTGGTGGGAACGAAGGAATACATGGCGACGGAGATTTTGTGGAGCACTGGACACGCCTTTCCGGTAGACTGGTGGTCGCTCGGAATTTTCCTGTACGAGATGGTATACGGCCGGACTCCCTTCGGCGGGGCTAACAGAAAGGAAACTTTTTATAACAATCTTTGCAAAGATCCATTCTTTACGGGACCGTTTTCCGCACTGCAAGATCTGATCGAAAAGTTTCTGGTGAAAGAGCCCTACAGAAGTTTGGGGTCTTCCAGAAGGGCTGAAGAAGTGAAAAATCATTACCGATGGGAGGAATTGGAATTTGTGTCGAGGCCTCCATTAATTCCCTATAATTTTTCTTGTAATCACTGTTCTCTTTCTTCACAGCAGCGTGGCTTGATGCCGAATGAGAATTTCAATGCTGATTCTCTCAAACCACAAGATTCCATTTTCGAATATTTTTAATTCCGCTCTGTTATAAAATCTCCGTCAAAGCTAGGCTGCCATTACAAACTTACACATAGCAGAGCTTGTCGATCCCACCGTACCAGATATTGGTTCTTGTTGAAAGTAAAGGCTCAAATAACTCCAACCTCTCTTTAATGAAGTTTGTATCTGATTCCAGGTTAGTCGTACTACACCTGCTATAAACATGTGATATCTGTGCCACCAATGGAATATACCTATTATCTATCATTTTAAAAGGAGAAATTTGATTTATGTTTCATTTGTAAAATTGGAACATCCTGAGATGTAAATGAGTATTAAAAAGATATATACAATAGTTAAGAACAAGTGTGTAATAGTAAAAACAGGAATATGTTAATAATTATTTTATTTTAAATTTGATTGTCATATATATACATCTATTTAAAGGAATGTCTTAGAGATATGTCAATTTGAAATTATTTGATTTAACATTCGATATTAGAGATAAACAACTATTTTTTACATTTTTTAATTTTATTAATTGAAAAAACTATCATTTGATAATTCTACTTTTTTTAAATCAATTATTTACATCTTATTTTTTGTATTTATATTTTAAAGAAATACTATAGTACTAGCCTTGGTCTCTAACACCAAAATAGGACACTAGTTCCATTCTAAGATGTGTACTTGGGATGCTAATATCCCACTTGGGTGCTAGTGTAGGTAGTGTACCACCGTTGTACAACAGATTTTGAGTGACATCCTAATTCCAAAAGATTCTAGTATGTCACATCTGATATCAAGGATCAGATTGCAAATTTCCACACAGACCCGCATTTTCAAGTCAAACTTATGTTCACAAGTGCTTCTTTGATTCTCCTATTTAGACTTTTCTTCGTGCCTCTATGTCTCATCTATAGCTTGTTGTTTCATGTCAATTCTTCATTATTCACCCTAGATCTAACATTCAAATATAATCAAATCAATTTCAACTAGACAAAGGAAAAAGAACTTGATTTGCATTCAATCCTCTTGCATTGGATCAATTAAGTTTTCGACCTTCTTTAATGTATTGTTTGAAAAGTTAGTACATTTCTTAGTTGACAAAGTTTAACTTATGAAACCCTAATTTTCCATTCAATACAGTAACCAAATACATTTGATAGTTTTTGGTGGATAGTTGTACTCTACCTACCCTCACATAAGATTAAGATACATGTCAAGATATTGCGCATACTCCTAACTATTACCTTTTCCTCTATAAGCAGGACTTATGTATATGTTTTTTCACCTCTCATCTCAATACATTTGTAAATTGGTGAAAAATCATCTAGTTGATGATTCATGAGTTTAAAAAGGAAGGCATAAACCAGAGGAACCCAATGGAAAGTTGAGGTCAATTTTACGGAAATGAAGGACGCGGCCACTGTAATGCCAAGCACAGATTCCGTGTAATTGTACGTTAATGGAGTCAATCCATCGAGGCCCTGCTGCCGCGTAAAGTGCTTCATTGACGTGGTGAGATGGATGGATGAGTTACCGTGCATTTGGTTGTTAGTAGAGAAGATAAGGACGACGCAAATGAATGTTAGCTTTTCTAGTAAGGTCACAGTAGCACGGCATTGAAGCGGCCAATCCACCCATTTCTTCCCTTTCTCAGGCTGGGCGGTGGAGGCGGGGACCGGAATTTTTCAATGTCCTCAAGCTCCAAATGGTTGGTCGTAACAGTTTAATGTTCAATATTATCTCATTTGTCGTTAAAGTTGTGTAGTTTTTGCTGATTTAATGTTCAATATTTTTAGTAATGAATTAATAGTTGTGACTTTAAAGTATGTTAATGTTGATCATGAGTACTCATAATTGAACAAAATGTATTTCTTACATCTGAAAAGCAACAAATCATGTGGTATTAGGGTACCAATGAAACATGACCTATTCCAAATATTGGTCTATCTTTTTTTGAGGTCTTTTTGGACACCTCAACAAAGATGTAGCATCATATTTGGGGATGTGGACCTAAAACTTTAGTTATAAGCAAGAGACTTGTCAAGTAGGTTTTTTCAACAAAAAAAAAAGTGATTTGAAATTGTCAATGTAGGACTTTGAGAGGTGCAAAACTAGGGTGCTCAACTATTTATTCTTCTCTCCTAAGAAGTTGATTTCTTATGATTTTGGATTTTGAGTTGGTGAGATTTTATTAACCAAAAGGTGTAAAGACTAAAATATATATTGAGTTGGTGTTCATAAATTTTATTTAATTAGTACAAGAATTTAAAGATTTCATTAGATAGTTTTTTTATTAAGGGAAAATTAGGGTTTGAAGAGACCCCAAAACCCTAAGAACAAAGAGCTAACAATAGGAAACACACAGCTAACCTGCAACTCAACAACAACAACAAAACTAAAAAAGAAGACCTCTAACACAACAGGCTTAAACACAAAGAGCAGTAGACATTTAATAAAGATTTTTCAAGGCCTCGACAACTTCTACTTTCATTTAGTTCAAATTATGAGACGGGTTCTTCAGATTTTGCAACTCGTGCTTGGCCTGCACCCTAGACTTTTTAAGCTTCCCTTGGGTTTGAGTAGAAGGGCCATTGCCATCACTCACTTTCTTGCCCTTGTCCACCTTATTAAATGTCCATTTTCTATAGTTTGTATCAGATTTGCACAAATTACATTAGATGTATTTATTCTTTAGGAAACTTGCAATTTTATCAAAAACTGTGCTATCGGGTTATCCCAAATGGCTCCAACTTAACCAAATAACAACACAATTTCATGAATCTAAAAATGGAAGTTTTTATTAAAATTTTAGTAGCATAATGACATGTAAAATGATACTTTCAGATCTTCTCAAAATAGATTACAAAATGGCCTCCGAAACGGGGCTCAAATATGCATGGAATTCAATGGAAATTATCAGAAACACACAAGAAACTCACACCAAAGGCCACCAACAACCCAATACATTTATTGGAAACATAAATGACAACAATATTATTGTACTACAACAACAAACCAATCTGAAAACACCAAACCCAATAGAGAACAACAAAACCCTTGCAAACCCCACCTGGAAACACACTCAAATCACACACAAATCTGCATTGTTCAACACAATGGCAAACTCTACATGAGCTTGCACATGGAAGATCTTTAAACTCCCATCCTTAGCCTTCCTAGAAACCTGCAAACTCTCGTTCTTCAGTCTCCTTCTCCACAGGTTTAGCAACCCCTAAAGAAAAGCAAAGCAATGAGCAAAATCAAGTCTAGAAATCCACCAAAATGGTACCAAACCCTTTAAAAAGCTTGCACAACCAAAATCACAACCAAAAAGGGTAAATAAATCCATTTCCAATAATATGTAATGCCTCACATCCCATTGATTGCCAAATAATCAAATACTTTCCCTAAAAAATGTTTTTTTAATACTCCATCGCCATGACAATAGTTTTTTTTCATTTTCCCAAAATACTCCTCCACAAATCATGCCACCTTTGGCTAAAAGGAATTAAAATATTAATTTGATGATTGAATATTATTTATTTAATTAAAGCATCAAATAAAGATCGTTAATTTCCCATTTGAACTAATAATCCCAATTAACTATTTTGACAACCAATGCTAAAACTAGCTGGAACTATTTTTTTGAAAAGGGGACATGACAAGTCCTCCCTCCCAAATATTGCTTGTCCTCAAGAAATGGAGGTTGGGATACTCAAGAATCTCGACTCCCTCCCAAGTTGCATCCTTCAATGGCAATCCCTTCCATTTGACTAGATACTCTATGATGCTCATATTTCTCAATCTTATCTCTCTTGTTTCCAACACCCTCTCTAGTATTAAAACTAATTTCCCTTCATCATCAAGAGGTGGTAACTCTATAGATACTATGACCTACTGTCCCATAACCTTCTTTAAGTAAGAAACATGGAAAACATTATGTGTTTTTCTATTAGGTGGAAGCTCCAATTCATAAGCTACCTCTCCTACCTTCTTGGTGATCTTGTAGGGCCCATAAAACCTTGGTTTGAGCTTCTCCACCCCACTCCTCTTCAAGGTTCTTTGCTTATATGGCTGCAACCTAACAAATACCAAGTCTCCCACCTCAAAAGATCTTTCTGTTCTCTTTTTATCTGCATATAACTTTTGCTGATTTTGTGCATGATGTAGGTTATCCTTGAGAGACCTTAGTATGTCTTGGCTTTGCTTAATGAAGTCATCTGCTACAGGTACTCTACTATCTTAAAGTACTAGATCAACAAAGGAAAGGGCATCATAACCATAGATAGCATGGAAAGGAGGCATACTAATACACATATGATGGGATGTATTATAGCAATAATCCCCTAGATGCAACCATTTTACCCAAGCATGCTGCTGATTTGAAACATAGTTCCTCAAATATCCCTCTATCCATTTATTAACTATTTATGTTTGTCCATCAGTTTGTGGGTGATAACTCGTGTTGGGGGTGAGTTATGTTCCTATCAAATGAAAGAGTTACTTCCAAAAATATCTAAGAAATCTATTGTCTCTATCACTGGCAATGTTCTTAGGCAAACCATGTAATCTGGAAATTTCTTTGAAGAACAAATCCTGCCACTTGTGATGCCTTGAAATCAGATGTGATAGGAAATAAATGTGCATACTTAGTTAATCTATCTACCACCACATATACACAATCCTTACCTTGAGCCTTAGGAAACCCAGTGATGAAGTCCATGGAAATGCTTTCCCATTTTTGTTTGGGAATGGGGAGTGGTTGCAATAACCCCACTGGAAAAATATGTTCACTCGTATTCTATTGACATACCATGCATTTCTTAATGTGTTTAAACACATCCTCCTTCATACCCTTCCACACAAAACGCTCTCGGATCTTCCTGTATGTTTTGAAATACCCTTAATGACCAGCCAATGGTGTGTCATGAAAGGCCCTCAATATCTTTTCCTTAATCTTTGATCTTGGTACTAAGAACACCCTGCTCGTGTAATAGATCAATCCATCTAAAAAAAATTGTATCTATCATCTCCCACTAACTCATCCAAAATATTAGTAGCGTAGGAATCCTTAGCATATTCTGAAATTATGGAGACTTTCCGATCATCAGAAATAGACGTTAAAGAACATAGAGTGGGCTTCCTTGAGAGAGCATCAACAACTACATTTTTCTTTCCTTTTACATATTCAATCTCAAAATTATAAGCTTGCAATTTACTCACCCGTTTTTGTTGGCGGTCATTCAAATCCCTTTGGTTCAAGAAGAACTTGAGGCTATTATGATTTGTCTTAACAAAAAATCTCCCACATACCAAATATTGTCTGAATTTGTCAAGCGCATGCATGATTGCCAATATTTCTGATGCAGGAGCATCCCCGGTTCATAGCAATCTTGCATCAACCAAAAATATTTTCTTTATGTTTTGCTTTCTGTTTGCAGTTTTAGTTTTCCTTTCTATGTGTCCCAGTTTTGGCTCACTGGATCCTATGGAGTTGGATTCTTCTTGAAGGCTTGATCATCTTTCTTTCTTTCAGACCACATCGCATTTGGATCATTTTCCGGCAAGATATCGCTATCAGTTTCCTTGGCAGTTTCCTATTACCGGTTGGCAGTTCTTATTACTGGTTGCCTGGACCTATTTTGGTGATCTATCAGAACCCCTTCCAAAGCTTGTAGAGCCTTGGGAGTTGATTCTGATGTTCCTTGGTGTGTGGCTGACCTTTTCCCATGATCTACATTTCATCCTTTGGTACCTCCTCACCGGTGACTGCTTCAATTTCCTTGTCATAGATGGAATACCCTCTCTCTAATTGATTCAGTTTTATGCTCTCAAATGCTATTGGATGTCCCCTTTGAGTTAGGACAACCCCTATACCTTCTCCAGAAGCATCACATTCAACAACAAAAGGTAAAGAGAAATATGGAATTGCAAGCACAAGGCATGAACTCATTACCTCCTTAAGCTTGTCAATTATTTTTTGTGCTACTTCTATCCATACAAAGACTTCTTTCTTATTCAAATCAGTCAAAGAGAAAGCAAGTTGAGAAAATCCTTTGACAAACCTCCTATAGTAGCTACACAACCCAAAGAACCCTCTCAATTGTGTAAGATTGGTAGGTGGTGGCCAATCCAAAATTGTTTGAATTTTTTGTTGATCAACCTGCACTCCCTTAAAGCTTATAACATGTCCCAAGTATAGTATCTCAGTCAAAGCAAATTCACATTTGGATAATTTAGCATAGAAGGATTGTTGCTCCAAGATGCCCAAAACAATATATATATGCTCTAGATGCTCTTTCCATGTTTTACTATAAATCAAAATATCATCAAAGATCACCAAAACAAATTTTCGAAGTTGTTTTTTGAATACCTTATTCATACAAGATTGGAATGTTGCTGGTGCATTAGTGAGACCAAATGACATAACAAGAAATTCAAAGTGACCATAGTGACATCTGAAAGCGGTCTTCTCCACATCTTCCTTCCTCATGCAGATCTGATGGTAACCTGATCTCAAGTCAATTTTTGAAAAGTATACTGCACCATGTAACTCATCAATGATTTCATATAAGCATGGTATGGGATACCTGTTTTTTATGGTTCTCTTTTTTATAGCCCTCTAGTCTATACACATTCTCATTGTACCATCCTTTTTCTTCACAAGTACCACAAAAGATGCAAACAGGCTAGAGTTGGGCCTTATGAATCCCATGTCCAAGAGTTCCTTAATGGTCTTTTCTATTTCCTCCTTATAACCCTTGGATAGTGGTATGGAGTAGCTATAACTAGTTTGGCACCTTGTTCTAACTCTATAACATGCTCAAATCCCCTATCTGGTGGTAATCCTGGAGGCAAATCATTGAAAACTACACTATGCTTATCAAGAATTTCCTTAATTTCAAAATGAAAATTACCTTGTTTATTAGAAGATCTTGTGGGGTGGATTATGATTCCCACTACCCATGCTACTCATCCTCTTCGAAAAGTCCTCTCCATCCTCTTTGCAGTGACCATCCTACGTTCTCCATTCGATAAGCCTCTCAATAGGACTTCTTTCCCATTGGACTGGAACTTGAACTCCATGGTTTGATGGTTCATGTAATAGCCTCCAATGGAGTGCAACCATTGAACTCCCAATACAATATTTGTTTCCCCACTGCCAACAACATAGAAGTCATCACATAGCTCATAATCTCCTAAAGTCATCCTGAGTTATTTCACCACTCGTGTGCAAGGCATAGTGAACCCATCAGCTACAGTAACATTGAATCCCTTGCAATATTCTTCTTTATGTCCTCTCTTCATGAAAAATCCTTCATCTATAAAGTTGTGAGTTTCCTCACTATCAAGAAGGAGTGTCATCCTCCGCCTTGCTAGTACCACTCGAATTCGGAAAGGATGATACCTTGGTGCCCTTGATAATGCTGCCAAAGTGCCCTCCTTGTTGATTTCTTTTTCTTTCTCTTCTTCTTCTTCTTCCTTAGTGTCATGAAATTCCTCATTCTCATTTGAATCAGATTCGGAAGCAACCTCAATATAGTCCACTTGACCTTTCCCCAGACACTTTTTTCTCGGAACCCATGATTCTTTGCAAGTAAAGCAAATATTTTTCCTTCGAAGTTCACTCTTAGTCTCTGCATCTATCTTCTTATTTGCTGCATTTGACACATTCTTTAATGGTGGAGGTGGAAATGTATTTTTCTGAAAATTTCCCTTATGTTGCTAGAAATTTGGAGGTTTTTGATTGGTCATTGGTTTCTTGGGCATGGAAGTTTCAAGGTGCAAACTTCTTTTGATAGCTTCCTGTAATGTTGAGGGTGAGAAAGCCTTAACCAAACCCCTAACTCGATCTTCAAGACCCTCAAGGAAAAGATAAATAATTCTTTTTTCTGTCATATTAGGTACCATAATAGCCACTCTCTAAAATTCTTCTACATACTGATTAACATATTTGGTTTGCCTCAAATTTGACAATTCTTTAAAATACTCTTCCTCATCCTTGAGTTCAAATCTATCTATCACTCTTTGACTAAACTCATCAAAAGTAGTTACCTGATCATGACCTTGAGTAGTCATTCCATGATACCACCAGTCATAAGCCGCTTCTTCCAAATGTAGAGTTGCAAACTGAACTGCATATTTCTCCTTCATGGGATTAAGAGTAAAGAAGGTTTGTAATTTTTGTAACCATGCTCTAGCAAAAATTTTGCTTGTTCCATCAAAGGTAGTGTTGGGAAAAATGGTGTCTCAACCTTGCATTTATATGAGGTTACTATTTATAGTAAGTTTTTATTTGAGCACGAAATGGTGCGAAACTCTCCCTGAAGCTTCTGGTTGGCTAGATAAGCATTCCGGTAAAGTTTCGTCGCAAGGTCACAGCTAGTTTTGAAGATATTAAAGTTTTCATCTTGGAGGGGTGCAATAAAATGTTTAAACTTAATTTTGGGGACTTTAGAGGCTCCAAAACGCCCTAAAAAGTGGCCGTAACCGGCGAAGCTGGTTACGAGGTGATAGAGCACTTCGCGAGCTTTCCGGCGCTTCAAACGGTTCGTCAATCGGACACCCGGTTCTCAAGTTATGGCCTCCGGAAGTTTGTACTCCTGAAATAGGAAAAATAATTTGTATCGAATACATAAATGAGCTGTAAAAGGGAGCGACACGTGTTGATGTGTGCTTTAACATGTCATAGAAGGGAGATAAGGTCGGCTACACCTTATTGGGTGGTTTTAGCCCATGGTTTTGTAATACCGTTTGACGGTTTCTTGTATTGTATCTCCTATTTATGAGGTGTGTGAGATAGAGGTTGTGTGTAAAGAGTCCTATGGCTATTGAGTTGCCTCTGAATCTCTGATTAGTGGTACTCCTGTGAAGAGCTTGCTCTGCAAGTATTTTGTAATCTGTTTTTGATTGCTGAATAAAATATTGAGCTGCTTTTGGAGGGTGGGGTTTTTCTCCCGAAAGGGTTTTCCCCACGTAAATCATTGTGTTGTGGTATGAATGCTATTATATCTATTTCTATTTTCTGTAACTGTTGTAATGATCTGAAAAAGTTTTGCATTACCCTCCTCTCAAGGTTAGTGTAGGAAGTTGTTTCCGCTACTTAACTTCCTTACAGGTAGGGGCTGAAAATTTTCTTATTTTATTTTTGAGTTCCTTCCCACTAGTATCTTGGTCTCTCCTATACTCTTTCTTGGGAAACAAAGTGTTCATCATGTCCACATATTCTCTGAAAGGTACCGAACCTCTAAAGTCATCATCCAAGCTATTGTAAGTGGCCCTCATTGCAACCAGGTTTCTAACCTCTTCCATAGGATTAAGGGATGGATTTGATACCGATGTCTCTTCTGCAGGTAAGAACATACTTTTTACTGATTTAGGGGATGTGGATTTCAAAATCTTTGGCTCCACCAAAGTGTTTCCTTTCTCATTAGTAGACACTTCTCCTTGGAGTTTTTCTGTCAATAACCGTAGGAATTCTCTAGTTTCTATCAAACTATATGCAGTTTTCTTTCGGTTGTTCTACATGTCTAGAAAAAAATTTCTACTCGTTTCATATGGGTCAGCCATTCTTATTTCTTCTTTGGATTTTGTATATTTATTTTCAACCAAATATTTGTTCAAAATTTCTTTATTCTTCACTGCAAATACCTTTTTTCTTGTTCACTCGATTGCATGCAAATTGGTATAAACCCTCAGGATGGCAAGATCATAGCTCTGATACCATTGAAATGTCCCTTTTCTTTATTTTGTATCATATTTGCTCAAATTATATCAGATTTATTTATTCTTAAGGAAACTTACAATTTTATCGAAAACCATGTAATCGGGTTATCCCGAATGGCTCCAACTTAACCAAATAACAACACAATTTCATAAATCTAAAATGGAAGTTTTTATTGAAATTTCAGCAGCATAACGGCCTGTAAAATGATACTTTCAGATCTACCCAAAATAGATTACAAAATGACGTCTGAAATGACGCTCAAATATGCATGAAATTCAATGGAAATTATCAAAAACACACAAGGAACTCACACCAAAGGCCACCAATGACCCAATACATTTATTGGAAACATAAATGACAACAATATTTCTATACTATAGCAGAAAACCAATCTGAAAACACCAAACCCAACAGAGAACACCAAAACCCTTGCAAACCCCACCTGCAAACACGCCCAAATCACACACAAATCTGCAATGTTCAGCACAATGGAAAACTTTGCATGATCTTGCACATGGAAGAGACTCAAAATCCCATCCTTAGCCTTCATGGAAGCCTGAAAACTCTCGTTCTTCAATATCCTTCTCCACAAGTTTAGCAGACCCTAAAGAAAAGCAAAACAATGAGCAAAATCAAGTCTAGAAATCCACCAAAATGGTACCAAACCCTTTAAAAAGCTAGCACAACCAAAATCATCACCAAGGGGAAACAATTCCATTTCCAAGAATATTTAATGCCTAACATCCCATTGCTTGCCAAATAATCAAATACTTTCCCCAAAAAATGCTTTTTTTAACACTCCACCGCCATGACAATTTTTTTAATTTTTTTTTCGAAAATACTCCTGTACAAATCATGCCACCTTTGGATAAAAGGAATTAAAATATTAATTTGATGATTGAATATTATCTATTTAATTAAATCATCAAATAAATATTTTCAATTGCCCATTTGAACTAATAATCCCGATTAACTATTTTGGCAACCAATGCTAAAACTAGCTAGAACTATTTTTTTGAAAAGGGGACATGACACCTTATCAAGATCAATGACAATATTCTCCCTAGATATCAAGGCTTGCATTTTCTACCATTTATCAATAAGGATTGTAATCCCTTCAACACTTTTGTGAATTGGATAGATGATAGGTATATCTATAAATAATTTTGTTGATTGAATATTGCACTTTTAAAAAACATTTAATTTTATATAATGTGTGGTTGATAGGATTATTTATATATGTGTGTATGGACCATCTAATGGTACTCTCATACACTTCTACTAATTTATGACAATCTCGTAGGTTTAATAATTTGAGTGATTTTGATGACTTCTAATGTATTATAATTTATTAATAGATCATCACTATTTGTAACAACATTAAGAATGGCTAAAGAAAATCACACAAATTTTATTAAATCTCTATTAAGTAATGCATCTCTATATAACAATGTGAAATACAACAACATTAAATATGTGTGTACATGTGTATGTCATTAATATATTCTAGCACTAGTAAGGTCCATAGACTCTCACTAAGATCCATATCCATAAACACAAGGCATGACCTCTAAGACTAGAAATATCATCATATACTTACTAGGAATCATGTCATTAACACACATAACATGGCCTCCAAGACTAAAGATCCTCAAATACTTACTAGGAGTCATGTCCACGAGGGTTTGTAAGTCACGAGGCTAGCAAGTTGTGTTATGATAGGTGGCTCATGAACAAGAGAAGACATCATGAGCTAGTAAAAATATTCATTTTTTCTAGTTGAGCTTCATGCCAATGATATCAAAGATTACTAGCAAAGAAAAATACTTTGTTTGCTCGGTAATCTTGATAATGTAATAAAAAAGAGGTTCTACAATATCACAAACAATTTTGTGATATGTGGTCAAGGTGTACAATCAATCTCACTATGTGTGCACAAAGTAAGACACATAGAGGAATGTATGTCCCCACCTTAAACCAACTATGTATGCCAATCGTGAGTAATTGCCAAGTTAAGGTACTATACATTCAAAGACAACCACATGGCAACAACGAAATGCCCCAACATAAGAAATTAAAGATGATGCCACATATAAACAAGATCTCAAAAGAGTACATAAGGGATCCAAATATCTAGGGTCGATACGAATATGAGATAGATAATGTCTACGATATGATTGTTTTGAATTGACCTCATCCCTCAAATACAGTAGAACTATGAGCACAAAGGAGGAGGAGCATATAAAAAGAAACAAAGGGATTTTGGGTCAACATGTGAAAGAGATCTAAATGCATCAACATTTTGCATTGTCCCCAAAAGATAATACAAACTTAGCATAATTACAAAAAGAACACATTTACATCACATTTATGAAAAAGAGAAGAATGAAGATACAACTAGAATAATTTCACAAGTGACTAACTCCTATTAAGTTTAATAGGTTGATGTAAAAAACTAAATGCATGCATCTCAATAGTCCAACAGATCCCCTATCAAGTAACTTATTTTATTGGAAAGGTTCATTTAATTACCTATCGGAGACGTGTCGTATTGGATGATGCTGGCACTACATGTGTAGCAGAGGGATCCCTAAGTTATCTTTTAGTTATGTATAGGAAAATAACTAAAATCTATAAACTAAAGAACAATGTAAACAATGTTGAAAGTGAACCTGTCTACAAAGAAGTGGTTGTTGGGTCACTAGTTAATTGACACAACAATAGTTTTAGGTAATTTCTTATTATGCCTATGTTGTACACCTATGAAGACACACAATCTTATTCTAATGATGCTATTAACTAATTATATCAATTTAACTAAAGAGAAATAAACATAATAATTAACCTATCACAATAACTAATTTGAATTAAATAATATTAATACTAACAATTTATATTATAAAGAGGATTAGAGTACTCAACTATCGCTTTCTTGAGTGTTATAACGTATGATTACACTGCTCGATCTAACTCAGAATATCATAAATATTTCACTTTTATTCAATATTCAAAAAGGATGCAAACTGATAATAACAACTTCACTTGATTGACAAGAAAAATTGATAGAATCTAATAACTAAAAATGACTAATATATTCTCGATAACCCCAAACTCCAACAAGATCTATTCATACCTTCAATAGGGGTGGGTCTGTGTGTGTTTCGTTATGTTTGTCTATAGTCTTGTTTGTCTTTGGGTTTTCTAGTGTTTGGTTTTGGGTGCCCGCTAGTTTTTGTTTCTTTGTGGCAACTAGCATTGGGGTTTTGGGCTCCCACTCCTTGTGAGTCCCATGGTTTTTCTCATTTTTTTAATCCATGTAGCAGTTATGTAATTTTTTGGGTCTCTCCTGATTTAATCTAATGAAAATAAGATCTAGAATTTATACATCATCCTGAAAGTGGGTTACTTAAGACACTAAATAACCTACTAACAATTGATGATCCTCTATGAAAATAAGGACAAATAATCCTCCTCCATAATTATAAATAACAATCTAGCTAATTGGAGTCACAACTCCAATTAGACCTTATTACAATTAAATAGAAAAGATAGGAAATATGCAAGATAGATAAATATCATTACGAAGTATATTTCATTATCTCAAAAGTTACTCCTTGTCCTTTGAGAATATTTATTCTCTAATAAAAACTTCAATATAAATAACATTTGGTCACTCCTAGTCTTGATAGTTGCATTCCATTCGGAATCTCCTCAGTTGCTACCTCATGAGCTGCAAGGGACACCATGTTGCGGGTATTTTTCTTTAACTTAGGGTCAACCGTTGCACTAATTGTTGCAATTTAGTATCTCACAAAGCATTTATCCACCTCAGTACTATTTATAACACCCATAAGATCATACCATCCATTAATATTCACAAAATACATGCATTCATTATATGACATATATCATCCATAAACCTTTAAAAAAATTAACAAAGTTTAGGTCAAAGTCTTACAAGCATATAAAATGTCTTGTGGAATATGAAATAAAATATGTACTTTATGAGGTAAATTCTAGATCCCATAAACAATTTGGGTCCCTTTGAATCCTTATCCCAATAGAGCATCAAGGTTTTTCCAAAGAGAGCTTAAAAATAAAAGGCATTCCAAGCAACACATCATGGGGAAAACATATCACATAAAAAGAGTCAATCTATGGAAATTTGTCCACCTTACCTTCAATCTCATCATAAAGAGGAGGTGGGTAAGATGCCAAAGGAGATATAACTAGTACACTACAAGAAGCTATACCTAGTTCCAAACATGGATCATTCTGTAAGGGGAGATCACTATATGTGGCACTAGGAGCTAGAGTTAATTATTTAGATAATATTGAGAAAAACTCAAAATAATTCTCCATAATTTCAACTATGTCATCCAAATCATTACCCAAGTTTATAACAATAGATGGCACAATACTGCTACTAGTATCATCATGAGCATTATCCACCACAATAGAAGAAGGTATGAGAATAGGAATAAAAGCATACGTTAGAATTGACAAATTAAGATTTTGGATAGTTTGAGAAAGGTAAAGGTCAATCTTAGGATTAGATGAAGGTAAGGAAGGTTGAGGAGGTGGGCCATATCAAAAATTGACTACTTAGGGGAAGACTTACTTCTTGCAACAAGTTCATTAGCCATAGCATGATGTCATATCATGCATTTTCTTACAAATTTACAATTTTGTTGGTTATTATTTTAAAGCTTTTGTATGATGTAGGGTATCATTAAACATCAATTCACTTTCTTCCTTTTCTTTAGGAACAAAAGGAGGGATGAAAGTAACCTCTAAATGTTGAGAGATAGGAGTAAGGCAATATCCACTAGTAACATATTGTTTTCTTGTAGATTTGAACAAAGAATTACTTGAGGAACAAAAGTAGTCCTAAAAGGACAAGGAGGTCTAGATGGTGTCAAGAATTTTCCTCACTGTCCTTTATAGGATGATGGAGGTGGATCCAAAATATACACACTAGATTCTCTAAGAAGGAGAAGGATACCTTATCCAGGATGTTGTTCACTCATATTTGTAGGGTAGAAAGATTTACTACCATATCCATAAACAGCCTAGTATCCTTAGGGGTAGTAGTCAAAGTGGGACCCAAACCAATACCTAAGAATAATTTAACTATTCTCTTTGCTTTAAAGTTATGATAAGAAAGGAACAAATTATCCTTGCGAGATCAAAAGGATTAGGTGACTGCAACCAAAAGCAGTCAAGTGTAAAATTTCCACATCCAAACAAGTAGATGTATGTAATATATGCACTTATCCTACAAATGAAAAATTTAAACACTTATGGACTACGAAAGGGATTACTTTCATGGAAATAAGCCAAAGATGGCCCAACTTCACACAATATTATTTTTGAGGTATGAACTATGGTAAAGGGAACATCCAAGCTTTTTGGTCCAACCTAGACATGAAGGCTTATGGAACCAATAGTGGGGAAAGTGAAACCATCTTGCACCTTAATCAAGACTTCAAATTTGTCATAAGTGTCATGATACAATTCATGTGTAAAGGAACTCCTTTGTAACCGTATTTACCATGCAAATTGCATCAATGAGAACCCAATGTGTGGGTTTGTCATTAATTTTAGTGGTAATGTACAATGGTCCATCAAGTTCATGCCTTGAGTTATCACTTTGGGTAATAATAATAGTAGGTTCAAGCTTAGGTTTTTTTTTGTTAAGGAAAGATTCTCACATTAAATAAGATCTCAAGTTGGTTGGTTTGAGAATAAAAATGTATGGAATTGGCATTTGGTTCAACAAAATAATGAACACTATTAGAGATATATCCATACCTTATGAATGAAATTTATTGAGAAAATTAAGAATAATTAAAGGAAATAGGATTTACAAGTTTGATGGAACCCTAATCATAACATTCCCCCATTTCATGTCATACATTGTAAATACATCCATAGGAAAACCAACAAGGGAAAACAAAAATCTTATCCAACTATGTAACACTTTATTATATTCAACATGCTTTTGTGCTACAAAAATATACCTACTACAACAATCAAGGTAATCATAATCTCAAACAAGAACTCATTTCATCCTCCATCGTGTCAACCCATGATAGGATAAGAACCATATGAAAAGGGGTATGTGCACCATGATGGTGAACAAAAAAGTGGCCACTACTAAAAAAATGCCTTAAACTGGTGAAATGCATACGTGTTTTAGATAAATTCAAAAACCACATACGTGTTAAGGCTTGAAAAATCCAAGCCAAAATACATATGTGTTTTTTATTCAAAATGTGTATGCATTATTTGAGATGAAAAAACCTACATGTTTTAATGAGAAAAAACCATGCATGCATTATAACATGTATGTGTTATGATAACGAGAAAAACATGTATGCTTTTTGTTGACATAAAGCTAGGAAAGGAACATGTCCCTAGATGCTAATGCCTTTGGCCTTCCGTTAGTTTTTTTTCATTAGGACGTCTACATAAAATATAATATTTAAGTATAAGTTATATTTTATGTATATATTGGTAGGATGTTAGAGAATAGTTTCAAATCTCTAGGATTCATAATGCAAATTCTAGATTTTAGGAGATCTTATAACTTATCAGACTTAGTCAAATTTCAATAATCAGTAGGCTCTTATCATCATTCTCTTGGTATCTCTCTATCTCACACTTTTTGTCTCCCCTAAGATCTAGACCTATATATTTTCCTATCTCTTTTCTTCTTCTCCCTCTCTACCTCTCGTTGTCTCAGTCTCTCCTCTCTCCCTAAGCTCTACATCTAATAATCTCTCAAAATAAAATTTTAAAGGTTGAATGATTGTTTTTGTTGGTTTTATGTGTCTCATTTCTGTTGCATGTGTTCATTCATTATGGTTCATTGATTTTGTGTTCATGATTGTGATTTTAGAGCTCAATTGGTTAAAGGAATGATTTGTGATTCAGAAATGATGTTATGGTTTAAATTATGTTATGGAACCAGTGATTTATGATTTTATGATGTTTCATGTTATCATGTATGGATATTTGGATTTGGATTGGTGGTCATAGGATCAATCCCATGCTTGATGATAATGAATCGGTGCTATGCATATGATGTCAATTAAGGACTTAACCCCTTTCATGATTAGGTTCTTATGGAAGTCCTGTCTCTATTCATGACATATTTATTTATGAAATGGTGTTGTGATGACTCATTATTTGTACCATGGTTTTTATGAAGTTGTCGTGATCCTCTTGTTGTACACATAGGTTAGTGGTGTCTAGGTGCACATTAGGGGGACTCTCAAGTGAGTGTCGGGGCCCTAAAGTGGCTAACGGGAGATCTCATTAAGAGTTGGTTAATCAAGTGATAACATTAAATTAAATGAACTAAGGGGTGGGATAAACACACATTAATAAGATAATTGTTGGTGCCTCAGTCATGTCCTGTGTGCTCGCATAGACAGAGGATGAGATCTCATGGCTTGGAGTGCTCATTTAGACTTGGGATGAGACTGGGAAGGATTGTATGGTAGATCAACTTCTGGCTTCATTTTGTCATTGATGGCAACATGGTATCTTGTTTCGGCTTCATGTTTTGGTTCACTTGTGTACCGATAGGCACTTCACAAACACTGCACCAGCACCGGTAGGATAGAAGGATTTCTTTGGTTACCGGCAATGCAGGACGACATGGTTTAGAATAAGGTTATCGATATTGGAGGCCGACATCACTTGGATCCGGCATCAGCAAGTTTTTGATATTCATGTATTTATATAATTTAGCCGACATGTATATTGATATTGTAATTATCTTTGTAAGCTGACATAAGGCATGATAAGTTGTATAAGGTATATAGGTCAGTTGGATTAGATCATTTGATATAATCATGGAAATAGAAATGTAATAGAGATGTGGATGTGATATGATGCAAAATATATCAGAGAGATTATGTATGTGAGGATATTTATGTAAGGGTTATTCTGGCAAAGGTTTAGGGTTTCAGACCGAAACAGACAGAGCTTAACCAGAACTGTATTCTGGCATAGAAGATGTTATTTTTTGCAATTCAATGCTTCTCCGGATTGTAGTATGGATTTATATGTAGTCAGTGAGGCTCCTTTTGTGATTGAGCAGTGTGTTCTAGATTATAAGCCTTCATGCAAGTGCAGGCCCCTTATATTTTGTAATATCTCTTCATATGGCCAGTGGATTGATATTGTGGGTCACAAATCCCACCGTGGTTTTTCCTCTTTGAGGTTTTCCACATATAATTTTGTGTGTTATGGTTCTCATTTTTGTGATTGGCTTATTAGTTGCTTTACTTCTTTCAATTTTGTATGTACCGGTATATCAGTTGGTATATGCATGTTTTAATAAGGCTATAATTGATCATTCTGATATAACATTGATTCCCCCCCCCCCTCTCAGTGCTATTGGATTCCAGCAATTGGTATTAGAGCCTTGTGCCTCAGAGGAAGTTTAACAGCTTGAGGAAGATCCTGGATCTGGAATCCATGGACATGGGTTTGGAGAAACTTGAGATGTCACTTGAAGATTATGATGCTGAAAATTTGAAGAACTTAAAGCTACAAGATGGATTGAATTCTGCTAAGGAATTCATTCTTTTCCTACAGGAGAGGCTATCATTTGTTCAAGCTAAGAGGAAGGAACTTTTGCAAAATCAAGATGATGAAGAGAAAGATGCACTTAAGGAGCAATTTCAGAAATTGAGTCAGGAGAACATGGTTATGAGAAATGAAATGCAAGCTATAACTATGAGAATGTCTAAGGAGAGTCAAGACCGAAAGAAAAAGGAATAAAATCTTGTTGTATCCCTGAAGAACAAATTTGAAGAATGTGGTAGGTTGGTTCATGAGAATGATATGTTGAGAACTGATTTAGTACAATCCCAGAGTAATGAACAAGAGCTTGAGAGACAAATGATAATTCTGAGAGATGATCTAACTACTACAAGTGAGTACAAAGAGAAATTCAAGATTAGTTTAGCACAACTAGATGAGTTATTGAAGAGACAAAGGCATATTGGAGATTCCATTGGACTTGGATTTGAGAAAGGACAGAGTTCCGGTAGTACTAATGAAGATCAAAACCATAAGGCACCGATAAGGAAATTTAATGGTAGATGTTTTGTTTGCAATAGATTTGGTCACATGGCTAGGCAATGTAGAAATAGAGCAAATCAGAACCCTGATCCTACTCCCGGTCAATGTTCTAAATGTAATAAGTATGGTAACAAGATAGAAGATTGCAGAATGAATGTTAAATGCTATGCATGAGGAAAATTTGGACATATGGCTAATCAGTGCAGGTCAAGCAATTATACCAGTTTTAGCAAAGCAATTCAAAGGAACAATGTTACATGTTATGCATGTAATGAGGTTGGACATATTGCTAAATTCTGTAGAAGCAGAAATCCACCGGTTGGTAATGGAAGATCAAATGAGAAAGGGAAAGAGAAGGTTAGTGAAATCCGGCGAGATCATACTCAGAGATGGGTCAAGAAGACTAAACAACAATCAACAAATGGAGATGCACTAGTTACTTATCCGACAGAGGAGGTTGCTCCTGCACCGACAGGTAGCTCATCCGGTAACTAAGGCAGATGCCTTAGGGGTAGGCAAAATTCATGAAGTTAATGCATATGCCCCGAGAATAGATTCTAGAAGATGTTCTAGACATTGGAGATGCTTATCCGGCATGGATATGTTTTGTTCGAGATCTGGTATCTTTCACCGATAGTCATTGATGTCAATGAAAGATTAGGGTTTTTCTTGGAGGATAAAAGATCAAATTCACTTCATTTTTTATCACCTTGCATCCAGAGTGATTCAATGTGATTAAGAGCAATTTAGAGCATTCAAAGGCTATTCAGTACGATCAGATATCTTCTTGAGCGATTTCACTGACGACTGGAAGAATTTGTTAAGGTTTTCACCGGAAGCGATCATCAGGTATTTATCCTTAATCATGGAAGCAGGATCATCATCTATTCATATCTTTATTGCAAATCTGACTGTAGTAGAGGTCAAGGACCGTCCCAAGCCAATTTTCAAGCGTTATCCACATGTGGCTACCCTGGAAGATTCACTTGGAGCATTTTCCCATTTTCCAAAGGGAGTTGTTTATGTTGAAGGTCTTAGGGCATACATACATTGTCACATTGAGGATTTGGGGACATCTAATATAAAGAGGATGTACATGAGTGAGCTTATGGGAGATTCTAGAAAGATCAAACCGGCATACAAGCACATTGAAGACTTAGGGTTTACCGGCATTCTAGACATTCTGGAATTCGAAGATGAAATCATTAGGTATGTTTTGAGCAGAGTACATGGAGAGTTTATCTGGTTGGATAGACCTTACAAGATCACCAAGGAAGCCATCAAGGCAATCACTAGTTTACCACAGGTTGGGCAATGTCCAGACAAGAAGGTCTCTAATGATTATGTCAACAAAATTATTGGCACAACATCTGATAGGAGATCTATCAGAAAAAGAACTATCACCGAGACAGACATCAGATTCGGTAACATGATCATCGATTATAAGATAACTTAGTCAAACCGACTGAATTCTGTTTCTAGCTCCTGCATTTTCGCAGCTTACAAAATGATGAGAGAAAATGAGAAATTAGATCTATGTGGTTGGATGTTAGATGAGTTATTAATAAACCTAGGAAAGATTAAAGGTGAAAAGAAAGGGACTTTCCAGTATGGTAACTTAATTGTCTATTTAATGTTATTTTTCATGAATGACACTCCCAATTTTGGGAAGAGACAATGGGCATTTGATATCCCAGTAGGAAGACAATTGAAATAGACAATTGCTACTTTAGGCAGTCAAAGGGATGATAAAGTATGGGGATATTTTAAGGGATTCCATAAGTCTATGAAATCAAGGGAAAGGGTTCCTAAGCATATTGTTGAGAAATACTCAATTGACATATGCTTCATGGTGAAGAAAGATGAAATACTTATGGAAGTGGTTAAGCCCCAGAAGATTTGGATTGAGGAAATGGGCTATGAAGTTGATGTACAGATCCTTGAGGCTTATGCAAAAATGTTGATTGATGTACCTGTTGATGAGGCTGAGAAGCCTTGTGGTACTACAAAATAGAAAAATCAAGAGGTTGAAACAGAGCTCAACCGGAAGAAGAGAGAGAAGAAGGAAGGAAAGGCAAGCAAGTTTGTAAAGAAGGTTTCACAAGACATCAAAGCATTAATTGATGTTGTCCCAGAGAAAGGCAGGAAGAGGAAAGAACTAGAAGTGTTCATTGAGTCTATCACAGCTAAGTCTGAATCTAAGGGTGACACACCCCTGGCATTCAAGAGGGTTGTAAGGAAGAAAACAAAGGAAACAAAAGTAGAGGCTAAAAGGCAACCAGTTAGGAAATTTACATTCAAGTTACCGACATAGAATCGAGCACCAAAAGCAACACCTTCAACTCCATCCGGTACTGCAAAAAGGAAGAAGAAGAATGGCATTGACACAACTATTTAATTTGGTAATGTAATTATCATTCCACCAAAAACTTGTGCAGGATTAGTTGATGAAATAACTAAGGATGGCATGTTAAAGAATGTACAGTTTTATTATGAACATTTAGAGGATGATGAACAAAGAGAGGTAGAGGAAGCAATATTGTTATATTTGGATATTTATAAGAAAGCCTTAATAGAAATTGAAGATCAAATACTGGCAGAATTGTATGATATGTTAGATGCTAAGAGACTATCAGCAATGCAAGAAGATAGACACATAAAAATTCAAGAATTGTTATCTATTTGTGTTTCTATTACTCTAGAGGAAATGGTTAGGACACTTAAGGTGGCCGATAGAAAAGTCTTTAACAACAAACATAGAATAACTAGTCTAATGCTTGGAAGGGTAAATAAGATAATAAAGGAGACTCACAAGGCATGGGTTAAGTTCTTAGGAGAGAACCGAGGTTTCTTTACTTCACCGGAATCAAAGACAGACGCTACAGACACCCCGGTTGAAGGAAAAGGAAAAGGTATTATGGGTACTTCACCCTCAATTTTGAAAAACATTAAGATAGTAGAAATTAAGCCCTCGGTAGATACAAATGTATAGACAAATGTTGAGATACCAGCTAATACAAAGATTGAAAAGGTTGATAATGTACAAGATACTAATGTTGAGGATAGCAGTCCTTTGGATACAAATGTACAGGTTGATATTACAGTTCCTACAGGGGAATTAGTAGTTACAGAGACTAAACCAAGTGGCGAAGCCACCGGTGTAAGTGAGGAAGCTATAAAGGATAAATAATTAGAGGAGAAGAAAAGGGAATCTGACAAGGAACCGGTAGTAGGTCCATCATTGTTGTCAATTGACACCTCACAGGTTGTAAAGAAAAACATAACCGAGATGAGTCCTATTGAACTCATGATGATGGCTGCACAGAAATTAATGAAGGAGGGATCTACGGATAAAGGGATTATTGATCAATCTATCACTTTTTTACACAGACTAGTCTCGGATTGCAAGATTGATAGGGAAGCAAACCCATCCGACAATCTTAAGACAATTACTGAGCACATTTCAAAGGATTTTCAATCCTTGCAGCAGATTTCAAACAGGCAAGCATTGGAGAGGTTCACATAAGCTAAAAGAGTTGCATTTGATCAAGTGATTGAATCTGAGAAGAAGAAGATTGATGAAAAGATGAAACAGATAGATAACTCTTTAAAGCAATGTACAAATATATATACAGGGTATTTTGTAACACATATATACTTACAGTTAATGTGGATAAGAAGATAAAGGAATTTTAGGAGAAAATTGCAAGTATAGCTAATTCTTTTGATGGATTGACTTCATTGACTACATCCATTGATGGTCAAATGTTGGTTTTGGAAGCCCAAATTTTGATTCTTAAGAAGGAAAAAGACAAAATCATAAGAAGAGCCAGAAGCCTTAGAGGCTTGGTGAGTCCCTAGTTGGATTCACTCAGTGTACATAAGGAGTGTATGGACATGGTTGGAAAGCCCACACCGACAAAGATAAGTGAGAAAGAATCATTTGCACATATACTAAATGGACTTGTATCTATTTCTAGCACTTTCAAGTCTGGTTGGGATACTTATCTTGATATATTGGATAAGGCATATCTGGAAATTTTCAAATTTGTTAAGCTCCGGTAAGATATTTTTGGGATATTCATTGTACAGTTTTTTGGATCTTTGACATTCTTTTTAGAATTTTTTATGGCATTGATGTCAAATGGGGAGTGATATAGATGTGAAAAATAATAGAAGAATTTGTATACATTAAGGGGAGATATGGAGATATGGAGTATATTCAGCTCAAGGGGAGCAGGCACGATGAAACCTTGACCATTTTTTACATGATTGTTGCCATCAATGCCAAAGGGGGAGATTGCTGGCAATTGACACTCAGTTTGTTGGTTTCACTATGTTGTCATTGATGGCAACATGGTATCTTGTTCCGGCTTCATGTTTTGGTTCACTTGTGTACCGGCAGGCACTTCACAGACACTACACCGGCACCGACAAGATAGAAGGATTTCTTTGGTTACCGGCAATGCAGGCCAACATGGTTTAGAATAAGGTTATCAGTATTGGAGGCCAACATCTCTTGGATCCAGCATCGGCAATTTTTTTTTATATTCATGTATTTATGTTATCTAGCCGACATATTGTAATTATCTTCGTAAGCCGACATAAGGCATGATAAGTTGTATAAGGTATATAGGTCAGTTGGATTAGATCATTCTGATATAATCATGGAAATGGAAATGTAATGGAGATGTGGATATGATATGATGTGAAATATATCAGAGAGATTGTGTATGTGAGGAAAATTATGTAAGGGTTATTCCAGCAAAGGGTTTAGGGTTTCAGACCGAAACATACAGAGCTTAACTAGAACTATATTCTAGCATAGAAGATGCTATCTTTTGCAGTTCAACACTTCTCCAGATTTTAGTCTGGATTTATATGTAGTCAGTGAGGCTCCTTTTGTGATTGAGTAGTGTGCTCTAGGCTATAAGCCTTCTTGCTGTTAGGCCCAATATGGAAAGCTAATGTACTAAGAGGGGAGGGGTGAATCAGTACTTCAAATCCTTTCTTGAACAATATCTTTACTATTATGCATAAACCAAAAACTGTTGTAACATAACATAAAGCTAAAACAAATAAATAACAATCATACATGATTCACTCCATAACACATATATTTTGGTTACACAGAAACTCTTGGTTAGAGAGAAAAACTGCGGTGGGGATGGCACCCACAACTTCACTACTGCAATAATAAAGAGTGCTCGGTTAGAGCTACATGTTTAGCTATTTCAGATAGCTTACCCTATTAGGAGTATCAAGATTGTTAGATCTACCTTGCTAAAGGATTTTACAACACTTATTCTAAATGTTGCACCTGGTTAAAGGCTTTACAATTTATAGACTTTGTTAGAGTCTTTTACCCTATTAAAGGTTTCTCTTACAACTCAATATATTACAATAAAATCTTTACAAATATCTGCAACTTCACATCTGAAATTTTATAGCAGATTCTATGTGCTCAAAATGAGATTACCTTGCTTATAGCATACCTCGGTAACCCATAGAATAACTCGGTAAACCCTTCTGTTTACTCTGTTCCTTGACTGTTCTCTGAAATCCTTCTCGGTGACCTCTGTGTCTCTATAACAGTCATAACACTCAGTGCTTTCCCATGATTTTGCCTTTCACATATGTCTATCTTCACACTCATACACACACACACCTCTATATCTCTCATTATCTGATCCCAATTCATGTTGTATAAATAGATCTCTTATGTTCGTGATCTGGTTCATTGCTTCGATATTACAAACATGATTTATCGAATGAATAACCATACAAAATATTTCATTGGATAGACGACCTCAAAATCATACACAATCCTTAAGTGCAATTTCCAATGTGATAACGGTTCTTTGTTACTCGATCTTGTAACACATTTCCACATGTGTGTCTAGGTTCAATGAATCTAGTAACACGTTTCACTCGGTGTATCATTATTGCTGCTCGGTAGACATAGAGTGTTACTCGGTAGACAGCTCAGTGTATACTGGGCTCTATGACTACTTTCTTCTATAACCGTCTGCTCTGTGCTTACCGACTGAATATTTCAGTAGTAGTAACCGACTAGAGTATATAGAATGACTTTGGACATAAAACTAATGGCAACTTAGTAAGTAGTAACAATCTCCCCTTTTGACATTAGTTGAGATGTTTGACAAAACTTCTTTCAAAGTCATAGCTCAAAAATCTATATACTTACAAAATTTGATTAAACTGACAGTATATACATTTGTCAATGAAATAGTATATTTAGATATACTCCCCTTATCAATATATTGTACAAAACTATGATTTTGCATGCTCGGTGATCAATGTTTTGTATTAACTGCTCGGTTCACTGCTCCCTGTCAATTGCAACTGTGCATTTGATACTCTATTCTACTCGGTATACTCCCCATGTATACTACACTCCCCCTTTGATACTTTGATACTATACTCCCCCTTTTTGACAAACATCAAAACTTAGTTACCATTCGGTGGAGACAACTGGTCAAAAATGGATTTGTACTTTGTCCTTGCATCGGTAAGAGCGGCAGAGAGGGCATCCTTGACACTATTCATGAGTGAATTCTGAGCTGTAATGTCAGCTAATAATGAAATCAGTCCATCTAAGGTGCTTCCCTCTTTGTTGAGTGGATAGGGAGGTAGCCTTGTTGATCTGCTCTTGGACGGATGAAAGATGAGGAATGAATAATGTCTGAAGAGTCATTATATCCATCCTAATCTTGTGCTCTTCATTCCTAAGTTCCAATTGTTGAGCCATGAGCTTTTGTAGCTTGGTATAGAAATTATGAATAGAGTTTGGCTCAGTGGTCAACTTATTTGAGAGATCGATGATCTCTTTCTCAATCACTTCTGTTTTATTTTTGATATCTTTAATGAATAAAGAGAATGTACATAGTTTCTGAAATAAATAAAGAATGTGCTTGAGTGTCCCCAGCAATAAATTTGACAAGTTTTACTTTGCCAATAGCAATAGCTTTCTGTACCTCTTCAATCATTTTAGCAGTGAGCTCTTTGTCCTTTAACTTTCTCAAATATTTAGATGCGTCTACTCCAGATGTCTCAATTTTAGTTAGGAGTTCATCCAATTGAATATGGATGGCTGCATCTGTTGTCACTGTAGCTTCAAGTAGCATATCTGTTAATAGTGCTTTCACCTTCTGAAGTACTTTGTTTTTCTTTTGAATAGCCATTTGTTTTTCCTGTTCTACTTTGGCTTTGCATAGTTCACCGAATTCAATGAGTGCTTGCCCTTTTAGTTTAGAAATGTCAACATTTGGCAACACTATTGGTTTTGACAAATCTAATTTGGAACTATGCTTTTTCATTTTCTTTTCTTTAGATTTCACCGGTTGAACTAATACAATGGCTTGGGAGGCTTGATTACCCTCGGTAGGTTGCTCGGTAGAGGCAACACTTTTGTCCGTTCTTGTAGCCTCTGATTTCTCCTTCGGTGCTTATGTGCTTGTGTTCTCAGTTGTAACATTTTCAATGCTAAAAGGAGCTTGAGAATTTTGTTCCCCGGTGGCCTAAGAAGTAGCTTCTCCTTCTATAGACTTGTGACCCTCTGTTCCTTGTTCAGTATCCTGAGGGGCCTCGGTTGAAATAGGCTAAGTGACCGGAGGATAGGGCTAAACTTGTTCGAAAACTGACTCACTAGATACTAGTTTGGCATATGCATTCCCTTCTATCATTTCATGTTCGTGTCCCTCGGTGTCCATGATATCCTCATCAATTTGTATAGTGTCAGCAGGGTCTTGCTCGATGATATCAGGATCTTGCTCAGTGACATCAACTGTTTCAACTTCAACTTGCTCACCATCATTCTTGATTCAAAAGATTTCCTCCCATTTTGCCTTGGTCTCATTCTCTACATCCAAATAAAATCCATTCATCAATTTCAAGGCTCTTTGCTTGACTAGGAAGTTTGAGTGGTAGTTTTTTAGATGTTCACTTATTTCATTTACCGACATGTCTGGAAAGAGATGTACCAGACTTCTTTCTCTCATCTTCTTTTCCGAGTCCATGGCATATTTCCACCTGTTATCAATATGCAAATACAATTCTTTTGGAAGAGAATTAGTTACTTCCAATGGGACCAATCGAAATTTCAGAAGAGTGCAGATTATAGCTTCTTCTATTTGTCTCTTTTCTGCATCAGATCTAGATTCATATTTTACATATCTAAATGATCCAAATCCACCATATTGTTTTAGATTAGCACAAAAGTTATCAACACTATGTACTTCTTCCTTTTTGCTCTTAACAATCTGAAATTTGCTTGCATCTTCAGATTCGGTGTCACTAGATTCTTTAGTCAAAATGAGTCTCTGAGTAGATTTCTTATAAGTTTTTGTTATCTTTGGTGCGACAACATTCTTTGGTTTCTTACTCGGTGACGTTGCAGATGATCTTGTGTTTGGGCACTTGACTGAAGGAGTCGGTGATACCTTTGATGTATCTTGTTTCTTCCTTTTCAAAACTTTCCCTTTAGGCAACTCGGTGCTCAATGTAATAGCTGCCTCTTGGGCTTCAGATTCCTCCTCGGTGATGCCTAGAGTGCCCTTGACAAGTGTGGAGGAAGAACCTTCTCCAAATTTCTCCATTAATGCCTTGATCATTTTTGTTGCTTTCCTTGTAGCCTTTGGTACTACAATGCTCATCTTAACTTTCTCTTTCACTTCTTCATATGTACTATATCTCAGCTCAGTAGCATGCCTTGGTAAAGTAAGAAAAGCATCTATCTGCTATTGTGTGATGTCAAAATCAATCTCATAACCCATAGGTGGCAAAGATTGAGTTCTTGGTTCCACAAAATTAACATAGCAGTAGTCGGTGTCTACTTCAAAACATATGTCATCCTTGTATTTCTCTACTAACTGGGGTGGAATTCTATACTTGTTATGCATCCTTTCCTGAAACTTGCTAAAGTAATCATCCATAATATCATTAAAGTTATCACCTAGCCGTTTGATGAAGTCATTGATTTGATGGGTGATTGGTCGTTGTAGCTCCCAAACTACATTACCGACTGATGGAAAGAATTTCTCAAAATAGAAAAACATGCATACTAACAGTGATCCAAACTTCAGTGTGTTAGCTGAGTTGTTCTTCTTCGACTTCCTTATGGTGTTTAGATTCTCAAACAGGTTTTTCAATAATACTGCACAAAGATCAATTTTCATTCCTTTCTTCACAATTTTATATGCTAAATCGACTGCTGCACAGGGTACACTGTTTTCCCTTGCCGATTGAAAGAAACAAAAACCTATGACTCTAATGGAAAACTTCAGCTCTGCATCTGTCACATTGTTCAGTTTCAGTCCTCTACAATCAGATTCAACCCCGGTTAAAGTGATCAATTCCTTTTGTGATATCATTTTCTGAGCTCGGGCATGATCAAAAATAGGGTAACTGGTGATCAAATGAATGATTTCCTTGGTGATTTTGAATGGTTGCTCCTCTAACCACATGAAATCATCATGAACTTTGCTCAGAACAAACTTGACCCATTGGGGTTTGAAGAGACGGGGATAGGTTAGGGCTTCGGTCAATCCCTTGATTTTACTGTGTTCATACTTGCTATCCAATTTCCCATCGGTACACAATTCATCATATGTGTCCTTGATTTCAACATGACCCAGTTCCTCAACACGACACTTAGTGAAGAATCTAACATCCTCAACTAGTAAAACCTTATCCTGAATGAGTGAAAATGTAGTTTTATCATCCGGTTCAGATGCTACTTTGGGAGTTAGAGAGTATTTTAGTGAGGGCTTTTCAATGTTCTTAACAACAATGGGCTTCAGGATCTTAGGTGCCATTGCAGATTTAACAAAAGATCCTTAGGGTTTGAAAACTTTTAAACGGAAGACACTTCCCACTTAGCAAATGTAAAACAGATATTCACAACTAATATGATCGGTAAACTAGCTTGACAATGCGTTGTGATTGATGTAAATATCTTGAATTTCGCTTCGGAGGAGGTTTGATCGCCTTTGAATCGCTTTGCTCTGCTTTCTTGAAAACTTGGTAAGTGTAAAATGACTGTGTAAAAGCTTTAAGTACACAATATACCTTATCGGGCTTCATGCAATTAGGTCAAAAGACATTAAATGCACTCGGTACCACTTCCTTTTTTTATGCTTTTACCGAGTAGCCAGACTTCTTGTATTCACCGACTAGATAGGCTTCCAAAAGACTTGATAAATTTTCAAATTTCCTAATGCATCTTTAGCTATGCAGATTTTGAATTAAGTGCATGATAAAATAGGAACTGTTAAGATTTAACCTTGAGAGAATGCAGTCCCTTCATACCTTTACCGATTAATTTGGAATAGGTGCACCTAACTTGGTAGGTAAGGTGCTTTCTTCATTTGACACAATTTCCTTCTTTTTCCAAATCATCTGGAATTTGCCTTTTATTTCTTCAATATCTCCTCTAGGTTGATCTCTGCAATCTCTAGCCAAGTGTCCAACTTTGTGACAATGAAAACATGCCATACTAGGATTTCTCCATGATCTTCGGTTGTTCATTCCAAACCTTATAAAACAGTTGGCACTTATAAGTCCATATCTTCCACAACATTCACACCATATCCTTGTATTATAATCCCATGGTACTGCAGAATACTGTCGGTTAGGATTTGTGTGAGTTCAATAACCTCTAGCATTTGCTTGGTGTGCAGCCCACATATAGTTCTTTTGCTTAAACCAACACTTCTCGGTACTATGTCCACATCTATTGCAGGTTTTACAAAACCCTTTGAATTTTGTCTTCTAATAATTGTTAACAAACTTTGTCCTACATTGGCTAGATGTGTGACCATATTTATTGCAATTGTAACAATAACCATTAGACCTAGTGACATTCGGTTGCTTACCTTTTCTGATTTGGCACAAGTTGGCAGTATGACCTTGATTTCCATAGTATTTGCAAATAGGTTTCTTTCCTTTGATGATTCTCCTCTCTTGATAGTGTGGATTCCCTTCTCGATAGAGTCTTTTCCTTTGTAGCCGAGTCCTGCATCTTTGTTGGGTCTTCTTGTATTTAGTTGCTCATCCAACATCTTCGATGCTTCATAACTCTTCTTCAGTGTTTCTTTGGATTTCTTCTCTGTTTCAAGTTCATCGATCAACCTTGGTACTTCAAGTTTCAATGCTTGATTCTCATTATCCTTTAGATTTGCTTCATGATGTGCATAACCCAATTGATCAAACAGATTACTTTGTATTCCAGTCAACCTAGTGATTTCATCATTCTTTTTAGACACTAATGCTTCAAGTTGATGTTTTTCTCTTTCTAGATCTCTTACTTTATCCTCAACCATCTTCAATGCATCAAGATTTTCAGTCATCTGTGTGCTGAAATGTTCATGTCCTCTTTTCATTGCTTTTAGCTGATCAGTCAATGCTTTGTTCTTTTCTTTTAGTTCTCCAATCATTTCTTCAGTCTCTTCAGATATACTGTTCTTAGATGATGTCTCAATTTGTTCCACTAACTCTTGTGAGTCCTGTAGATCATCAGACAATCTTCTTCTGACTTTCAATGATTTTTGCATCTGTCTTTGCATGTCTGCAATCACTTGATTAGCATGATCCAACTCTTCTTGCAAATACACAATTCTCTGAGATTGTTTATAGCCTTCCATTGATAAGATCTTTTTCTTTAGGCTGTTAAACCCTTTTCCAAGATCAAAGCTCTAATACCAATTGTTAGGCCCAATATGGAAAGCTAATGTACTAAGAGGGGAGGGGTGAATCAGTACTTCAAATCCTTTCTTGAACAATATCTTTACTGTTATGCATAAACCAAAAACTGTTGTAACATAACATAAATCTAAAACAAATAAATAACAATCATACATGATTCACTCCATAACACATATATTTTGGTTACGTAGAAACTCTTGGTTAGAGAGAAAAACTGCGGTGGGGATGGCACCCACAACTTCACTACTGCAATAATAAAGAGTGCCCGGTTAGAGCTACATGTTTAGCTATTTCTGATAGCTTACCCTGTTAGGAGTATCAAGATCGTTGGATCTACCTTGCTAAAGGATTTTACAACACTTAATCTAAATGTTGCACCTGGTTAAAGGCTTTACAATTTATAGACTTTGTTAGAGTCTTTTACCCTGTTAAAGGTTTCTCTTACAACTCAAAATATTACAATAAAATCTTTACAAATATCTACAACTTCACATCTGAAATGTTATAGCAGATTCTATGTGCTCAAAATGAGATTACCTTGCTTATAGCATACCTTGGTAACCCATAGAATAACTCGGTAAACCCTTTTGTTTACTCTGTTCCTTGACTGTTCTTTGAAATCCTTCTTTGTGACCTCTGTGTCTCTATAACAGTCATAACACTTAGTGCTTTCCCATGATTTTGCTTTTCACATATGTCTATCTTCACACTCATACACACACACCTCTATATCTCTCATTATCTGATCCCAATTCATGTTGTATAAATAGATCTCTTATGTCGGTGATCTGGTTCATTGCTTCGATCTTACAAACACGATTTATCGAATGAATAACCATACAAAATATTTCATTGGATAGATAACCTCAAAACCATACACAATCCTTAAGTGCAATTTCCAATGTGATAACGGTTCTTTGTTCCTCGATCTCGTAACGCGTTTCCACATGTGTGTCTAGGTTCAATGAATCTGGTAACACATTTCACTCGGTGTATATCAACTCAGTGTATCATTATTGTTGCTCGGTAGACATAGAGTGTTACTCGATAGACAACTCGGTGTATACTGGGCTATGTGACTACTTTCTTCTATAACCGACTGCTCTGTGCTTACCGACTGAATATTTCAGTAGTAGTAACCGACTAGAGTATATAGAATGACTTTGGACACAAAACTAATGGCAACTTAGTAAGTAGTAACACCTGCAAGTGCATGCCCCTTATATTTTGTGATATCTCTTTATATGGCTAGTGGATTGATATTGTGGGTCATAAATCCCACCGTGGTTTTTCCTCTTTGAGGTTTTCCACGTATAATTTTGTGTGTTATGGTTCTCATTTTTGTGATTGGCTTATCGGTTGCTTTACTTCTTTCAATTCTGTATGTATCGGTATACCGGTTGGTATATGCATGTTTTAATAAGGCTATAATTTATCATTCCAGTAAAACACTAATTCACCCCCCCCACTCTCAATGTTATTGGATTCCAACAAAAAGAACCTTTAAAGTTAGGTGTATGGGCTCAAAAAAGGTCTCCCATGTCATGTTAGCATATCATCCACATCCACTATGTGTCCCCTCCACAAGGAGGCTCTTACTCTACATCCTCATCTACTCTTGCATAATAATAATGTAAGTATCTTGCAATGTGCACCCAACTCATAATGCCAATACAAAATGATACAATGAGAATATCTCAAATCAAAGTAATCAAATATCACTATCTAAGTCCAAGTCCAACATAAAACTATCAAAATACAAACACAAGAGGCATTCCATAAAAACTAGAAAAAATTGACTTGTAAGTTTTACATTTGCAACTAGACCATGTATAGTTCATTTGGGTTTTCTCATAAGGTCCTATTAGGTTATAAATCCCTATAAATGAAGAAAATAATATAAGTCTCCCTTTTGTAGAAACCCAACACCCAAATGAACTTCCCCTTTTAAGTTGACAAGTTTGGTTTTGTTTACATTTTTTGCATGTCTAATTAGAGTGACCTTTTCCACACACTTAATATTTTATGATTTCTTGATGGCCATCTAAACACCCTATTCAAAATTAACTATCTAATTTTATTTAAGTTTTCCTACACATAACCAATAATTGATCATATTTCATTGTGTTGTAGAAATCTAAGATCCATCTAGAATTGATTGTTTGTATTTTAACTTAAGTTCAATTCTATTAGATTTCACAACACTCAATAATTCATAAGCCAAGTTTAAATATTCAATGCCCTACCAAGGACCCACGCGACATTAACAAAGAAAATAATATATAATTATTTTAAATAAAAATAATGCACAACACTAACAAAACCATGGTGCCATCACACACAGTATGACTAATCATGATATCATTATTGTCATATGAAAAGACACAAGTGAAACACTCTAACACAACCAACACACCCTGGCCTATAAGAGGTGTAGTAAACACTAAAATGGTCACCAATGAGGGGTTTTGACCTTCACAAGACTAGGAGAATTTGCTCTCTAAGCCTAGAAGTGAAAATAAGATACCTTCATGTGAAGGCACATATCTCAAGACATATGATAGCTTAAATTTTCAATGATAATATCTATGAATATTTTCTAAAATCCGAGAGAGTGACAGGACTATGGGGAATAACTTCCATTCATAGGATTTTCTCAAGTATGGGGTTGTAAAATTCTCATTCTTTGATGTATGGGGTTGTAAAATTCTCATTCTTTGATGTATGGGGAGACTACAACCTAGGAGGATTGAAATGCGCAAGTGGTAAACTAGCAACCAGGTAGGACACCGGCACCCAAGTGGGATATTATCACCCCAAGTGCATCTCTCACTAGTGTCCTATTTTAGTTTCAGAGACCAGGTCTAGCACTATAGTGTTTCTTAGGTGTTGTATTCTAATTTAGGTAATAATGTCGTCTTTTGGTACCAAAGTCTAGGTCTAGTGCTATAGTATTTCCCAAGTGTGGTAGTTCAATCTTGGCACTGGTGTCCTAACTAGTAAGAAATCCAATGGTAGAAATTTGTCCCCATGGCATACCAAACACCATGGGACTACCTAGAATAGCCTACAAAACCATTTAGACCTATAAATGTCAAGAATGACTTGAAATAGTATACTTCCTACCATCTCAAGCACAAGACACCTAACACATGCAATAGAGAAATTTTACAAGGTCATGGTGTCCTCCTCAAGGCTTCAACACATTTTCCTAAGCAAGAGGGACAAGAGGGAGGTGGATACCAAACTTCTTGTTACAACATCATGTAAGAGACCCCTAAATGCTCCCAAAATGAGCCAACTCCCTAAAAAAGGGACACCTAAGAACTCTATAACTACTTGGGTTAATCCAGCATTGCTTAACCAGTCTCTAACACAAGTTTTATTTATAAATCCCAAATAGCTAAATTTATTTTAAAACCACCATGAAAAATCATATAAAAGATACATGAGGAATGCATGCTTTCCTTCAACACCTAAGACACAAAAACAAGACACAATTTGGGCACCACTTAAGTGGCACAATTATAATTTGTCCAAATATGAGGTGCAATTAAATCAATTACAATATACAATTGAGGAGTCAATTTTCTCACAATAATTTGCATCCTTTAAACAAGAAGGGAAATAAAATTTAATAAAATTTATAAAGTTTATTCCAATATTCAATCTCCATCCACAATCATTCAATCCCCAATGATGGTTTCAATGCCACCAAACCATCACCCAACCATGCTAGGAGATGGTAAAAAGGTTCAAACACACTCACACAATACACAAGGGGGGTCTTGCACTCAAATTATACATAGAGAAGACATGCGACAACCAAAACATACAAGATGAATCAATTACAACATAACAAGTATAATATCTTTTAATAGGTACTACTCAAAATTACACAAGGATTAGATCTTAGAGAGTGAATATGGAGTATCATTGCAATAACCTAGGTAACTTACTAGCTAAGTGGAATAGAGTACACCTCTCACAAGAGATGAGGCTACTCAATATTACAATTCCAATGCTCCTCAAGTGGGCATTGTCTTCTACACCCATTTGAGCCTTTACAAACACTCTAAGGTAAGTTGTAGGCACCTTTATCTTCTTTAATTGTTAAATATCAATGTGTTTCATTAATTATCACTTGCTTACGAGACTTCCCAATTAGATATAAATTTATCCACTTTGGGCCAAGAAAATATTGAAAGGTCACTCCCATATAACTTTCTATCACCTACGTCCTTGGATCCTCACATCCTCCAAAATGAGTGTGGCTCAAAACATAATGCAATATTTTGGTTCAAAGAAAATTTCAACATGATTCCAATGGATTTTTCTTGAAAAAACATGCAAGAGACAATCTTTCCCTCATCCCAAAACATCATACTTCAATTTGAAAATTTTAATTTTAATAGAATTTACTCAACACAAAAACCAACAATTTTATTGAACTCCATTAAAATACCTTCAAATTTCACATTTTCTTAAAAATTTAAAAATTAAAAAATAAAAATAAAAAAGTTCCCTTTGTATCTAAATATGCAAAGCAACCATTTGCAATACTCCGAGTCATTTTTCAAACATCTTCCAAAAAATGGGCATTATGAGGGTACAATATTGTAATATTTTTTTTTTCAAAATAACTGTGGTGCCCCTCCATGATTCATACTCTATGATGGTTATTATAGATAGTGGTGGATTTTTTTCATGTCTTGATACTTCTTGTTTTCATGCTTTCCTCTTTCATATGTTGAGATACTTTTTTATATCAATGGACACATTATGATATTTATGATGATGATTCTATATTTAGGGCTTGATGATGTTAGCATTTACTATTAAATGGACTTTATGATAATGCACCTCCTAGATGATATGGTTTATGTTCACTACTTATGGTGTTATATCTTATGTTAACCCTAATTCTGATAATCTCATTGGATATGGATGATGATTGGTTGATTATGTTATATCTATGTTTATGATGTTTTAGTGTCTACACTCATCATGAGAAGGATGTGATGTAGTTTTCTTTCACCTGACTAGACACACACACACACACACACACACACACACACACACACACACACACACACACACACACACACACACACACACACACACACATGCACACATATAGATACATATACAAATACATATATATATGTATCAATGTATGTGTGTGTGTGTGTGTGCGCGTGCACATGTTTTGTCCCATGTTGATGTTGTGCAAGAGTGCAAGTACTTGCACTGACTCCACCTAGTTCCACAAGTTCGAGCATGTCTCCTTTCCCAATGGTAGTTGATCGGAGATGACACTAAGGCCCTACCACATCTAACCATAGCCTATTTTTTTGGTTTTGTTCTTTTGTCTTGATTGCTTTATCATTGACCTAATCTTTGCTTTATCATTGATCTGATCTTTGTTTTGTGGATGGTTATGTGAGTAGTTGTGTTTTATCCTTTTTATTATATTTTAATTTATTTGAGATTTATTATGGTATAAGGTTAATTATTATTAGTATTGATTTATTATATAAATTAAATGTTCATTATTTAAGATAAGGTGTAATTATAATAATAATGTCCCTTGTATTATTTGTGTGCATATCTTGGTTTAGTGGTATTGAATTATATGTATATTTGCATTTCCTATTTTCTATCCTACTTTCTAGGAGGAATTATTTGATAAATTATTATGTTTTCTTGGTGGCATTAAATATCAATAAGCATGAAATAATATAAGTGGGATATTATAATATATGATTATCATTATGTGAATTTGGATTAGTGAATTAATGGTTTAGTTTTGATTGGTTGGGGAATTTGTTCATTTCCAATACAAACACCAAATCCCATTTTGGGAATAGTATTTGTTCAGGAAATGGCATGGTTTTGGGGTTGATTTTTGTTGGAAAAATTCTTAGTTTTGGGGAAAAAAATTGTGAGGTATTTGCAACCCTATCAGTGTTGATTTTGGAGAGGATTTTTGTGAGGTTTGTGAAGAGATTTTGAAAGGATATTGTTGGAGATTTGTTTCAATGAATTTCATGATTGGAAATCTTGCTTCATTGGCCGGATTTTCTATCTGTGTGGAGTTGTGCATGCAAGAGTTGTTCTTCATTCTCTCTTTATCATTTTATCCTATCTATATGTTGAATTCTCAAACCATTTTATTTTTATGTATTGAACCATCGATCAACAATTATTTAATTAATTCGCGCTAACCCTCTTCTCCTATTAATTAAATAAATTATTGAATTTATTTGATTTAATTCAATTAGCCAAATTCTAGCTTTAAATTAAATAAATCATATTTTAATTAAATCCTCCTTTCACAATTAATTAAATACCCCTTTTGACATTTAAATAAATTAATATTTATTTAAATCTATCAAATGCAAGTTGCAACCAATAAATTTAAATAAATTAATTTTATTCTGGAATTGAAAATCCTAAAATCCCTCCCACTTTCATTTTCCTACAAAATCCACTTGCTCACTAGCCCACCTTCTAGATTCTTCTAATCCCTTCTAATTAGCCTAATCCCCTCCTAAACATTTGCACATTCCTTAAGTAGGCGTCGCTTCTCAAAAACATGCAAAGTCTTCATAAACCATTAAAGGCTAAAACCAACCTAACTCACCTTTAACCCTTGCACATTCCCCCAACCCTTGGTTAAAGGCTTATCCCTTAACCTAACCATCCATGGTAACCCTCAATTCCCCTCAAGCCTTAAAGGTTTTGACCAATCTAACCCGTTAACCCTTGCACATTCCTTTACCTCTTGGATAAAAGCTTTATCCATTAATCTAACCTTAACCTAACCACCCACGGAACCATCATTTCACTTCAAGCATTTAATGTTTTATCCCTCTCCTCTCAAGCCTTCACTTGTTGACACTTGTCAACATGTGATTGGCTTGAAGGGGAGCACATGGATTGAGGATCACCAATTCCTCAAGTAATCCTAACCCTTCTTCAATCAATTGAATCTCAACCCTTCATTTGCCCATTTTCTCTATAAATAAGCCTCATTCCTTCATTGTTGGGATACACACACACACATAAGAGTTACCCATGCATTATCATTGTTACTTAGAATTTGAATGTTTTGTAAGAAGCCATTGTATTAGGTTCTAGCTCTTCCACTTGTTGGAATTGCTATTTAACCTCTAATACTTCATTTGCATCCCCATTCCACTCTCCACAATCATCAACCACTTCAAACCTCCATTTGCCATCTTGGTGTGAGTATTTAAGCCGAGGGCATACTTCATGTAGCCACAAGATCTTGAAGAGGACAAGGACAAGGAAGAGCCAACATCATCAAGCATAGGGAGAAGTATTAGAGTTATCTAGTTCTTTATCTTCCTATTTGCTTTGTTACTAATCTTTCTTGATATGCTTTCAATGAATTTATCTTGATGTTATGCTGGTGGTTGAAAGTTTACTAACATGATTTCATTGTGACTGTCACTAATCCCTGTTTTCATTGCATCATTTGATGAACCCAACGTGAAGTTTGTAGGCCAATCTTCTCTGAGATATCATGAAATGATTAAATTTGTATGCTAATGGTTGGGTTGTTCTTATAAATTTATTTTGATGTTTAATGATTGAAGCTAACAGTACATCATTTTAGCATCACAGTATTAGCACTATGCAACGGATTTCTTTCTTTCATAACCTACACTCATTGTATGAAATCTTTTAAAGCCTTTTCACTTCAAAAAGCATATCACTCTCTATTGATGTACCAATGCACTGTCTCTAAGAAAATTTACGTATAAGCATTTGAGTCAGTCATTGACAGAGAGACGTGTATCTATATACTTATATTGTCTCAGCTGGAAATATATATACGCTGCATGTGGGGGGTGCATAATATCCATAGCCATCGTAGCCTTCCACGAGATTACATATCTTTGAAACCTTCTGTTACATCAAACACGCCTTCTCTTTGATGTACGTACACTGTTTTGAAAGCGCCCATCTTATCACGTTAAGGAAGGTCTGTCAAATCTAGCTCTACCCCTGCCAATTGCAGCTTGCTTGAAAGTTTCTAAAGCCTTTTCAACGAATCCATTCTGTGTGTTCCTGCAGTCAATGTGAGAAACTATCAATCCCAATTGCTTGAAAGTTCTAAAAGTCTTTTCAGCGAATTCTTTTTAGCATGTATCCTGCAATCAATGTTTTCCATGAGACCGATATTTCGAGGCATTCTTGAATTTTTTTTTCAAAAAACAAGCCCGTTTCAAAAGCTTACGTGAGGGCTAAGGCTAAGAGAGTAGAGCATTTCTTTTACATTAGTTATCTTTTTTTACATTAGCTTTTTTTTTAATTGGGTTTTAAAATAGTTTTTTTTAATTGGTTTTTAAAATAGATTTTTTTAATTAGTTTTTAAAATAGCTTTTTAATTTGTTCTTTAAAATTGTTTTTTTTAATTAGTTTTTAAACTAGCTTTTTAATTAGTTTTTAATTAGTTCTTTTTTTAAGTAGTTTTCTAATTAGTTTTTTCAATTAGTTTTTACTTTTAAGTTTTAATTTAGATTTTAAAGGGGTTTTAATTTAATTTTAGTTTAACTTTAAATTAGTTTTGTTAATTTAGTTTTAGATTAGATTTAACTTTGTTTATTAATTAGGTTTGATTTTTATTCATGTGATTAATTTAATTTTTTTTTAGTATGTTATTTTATTTGGTTATTTTTTACTTCAGAAACTAATCTTGTGTTTACATCTTGTGCAGACATCAAGGAGCATTTTCCTAACACATCACCTGCAAGTTTTGGAAGACTTTCAAATTTGCATATTTTTTGTGTTAACACGTTTTAATGGTGCAAATTGACCAATCTTAGGATAGGCAATTTTTATTTTGTGCAACAATTGGTTTAAAACGAACAATCACATTGCTATCTTGGTTTAAAACAAACATTCACATTGTCTTATTTTGTGCAACAAATGGTTTAAAATGAACAATCACGTTGCTATTTGGTTTAAAACGAACATTCGTATTGTCTTATTTTGCACAACAATTTGGTTTAAAATGAACAATCACATGGCTATTTAGTTTAGAACGAACATTCACATTGTCTCATTTTGAGCAATGATTTGGTTTACAACAGACAATCTCATTTTGCCACTTGGTTTAAAAAGAACACTTCATTTTGCTATCTTGGGTAAAAAGAACACCATGTTTGTCGGAGCAACATCTCCAAGTAGCAATTAGATAATATTGCAATGGGATAAAAAGAGCACACTTGTATATCATGATTAGAAAGTAATAGGTCTATACTCTCCCCTTAATTGAGTGATCAAAAAGCCAAACTGACTCTTGTTTTTCTTATGGAATTAAGATAAAACCTTTAGCAGGCCTGCCCTCCCAAGAAACCCATCAGGTCGGTGAGAGGGAAACAATCTAAGTGGGGAATGACTAATGCCAACTATTCCAACCCACTATAATCAAATGTGGATTGTGATGAAAATCACATTCAATGGTTTTGTTCATTGATTAGCCTTCCCCCAGTATCCTTGAGATACGTAAAGCATTTGTTATAAAGCTTGGGAAGCCTCCTAAGGGATTTTATCATTGAAGACTGAATGAAATCCTTACTAAAAATCTTTAAGAGAAAAAGTCGAGTCATTTATCCAAACATTGGTAATATCATAGTGTAGGGGTGGGGAAGAATCTGCCCCCTAGATGATTCTCTCAGTGTATCTCTACATCTAGGATCAATCATCCTAAGGGGAATTACTAGGCATTATAGATAGGTTGAAACTAGCTCTTTAGTGCATCCTCTCATGGTTAGGTAGCTTATGATTTATAAACACAAACCTTGCTACACCTCATCTCACAATTGTTGAAAACCAAGAAAGCAATTTTTAAAGAGGACTTTTTTAACATCCAACCCTTAGTAAAAGAGATCTCTCATCCATAAACATCTCAAACTCATCATCACCATCATAAGAAGGGGATCAACCACCCACTTTTCACACACCTCACTTCCACAAATACAAACTTGAAACATGGCTAGGACTAGGTCTCAAAGTCAGAGACACCTGCAAAATGAAATATGGGAAGAGGAAGAGGACATCAAGCCCTTTGGATCTCCTAAACAAGCAGAAATAGAGGAAGCAACTAGTAATCCCAGGTTCAACAGGCTCTTCAATGAGATTCTTAAGGGAATGTTAACGCTCATTTCCTAAGACTTGCTCAAGAGGGTGCAAAACTCCCTAAAGACTTTGATGTATCACAACTTAGGGATGCACTAGAACAAGCCCAACATAGTCATCGACAAGAACAAAATCAAGACGATAGGAGAGCAAGGAATACCCACAATTATGACGACAACAACTATCAACACGAGAACATCCTGCCTCCTCCCTCAGAAATGGATATGTTGAGACAACAAATACAAGACCTCGCCCAACAATTAAATTCAGGGAAGGCATGGATATTCTCTTGAAGATATTTGTCCTTATCCATTTGATAGGAACATGATCATGCCCCCTTTCCCATGAAATTTCGAGACTGCAAAATTTGACAATTACAAAGGAAAGGGAGATCCAAGGGACCATGTGAGAGAATTCTGCTCCACTTGCTTAGAAGTTGGATATGATGAAACATACTTAATGCACCTCTTCCACTAAAGTTTATGAGGCTCAACTATGCAATGGCTCTCACGCTTTCCTGGCAGGATTAGGACATTTGATGACTTAGTGCAAGAATTCGTCACTCATCATGCACATAACATAGAACGTTATATCTCCATGGCCAATTTATGCAATACTAAACAAAAGAACAGCGATTTATTCTCAACATTATTGCAAAGATGGAGACACCTTTCTAGCAGACGTTCCTTCCCCATTCCTGAGGAACAATTAGTTGAAATCTTAAATTTTAAAAAAATGAAGAAATGGAATTCCACTTAGAAGTCAAATGTTTAGATTCTTTTAAGGACGTAATAGCCCAAGGACTCAAAATTGAGAAAGCCCTTATCAAGAAGGGACTTGTCAAAATCTACAAGGACAAAAAGGACATTCCACGACCAGCATATAACAATGTCAAACCCAAATTTTGGTGCAAGAACAAAAATATCGTCAATGATGGTATTGTAGATGCAAGGACTGTCAAAATCGCTCAACCCATAGTCAAAATAGTCGAGCAAGCGGATAACCATAACAACCACACTACCAACCAAAGAAATCCCTAAAACAATCAAGGAAATCAAGCTCCCAACACACAACAAGAGCACCTAAAAACAGGTATTCTACCTACAAACCAAATCTAACATACACACCCTTGGGAGAACCTCTATTTGAGAAGATATTACAGCAACTTATATATTCTGATCTCATCACGTTACCTAAAACATCAAACTACAAACCATAGGTTAAATCTTCATGGTGGAGGGATAATGAGTATTATGAATTTCACAAGGGAAAAGGACACAATAAAAAAATGTCATCGGTTAAAAGATATCGTTCAAGACCTCATTGATCAAGGTGACATAGAAGTGGATAGCCACAATGAAAAAACTTCAAACACAGATCATACCATGTTCAAGAATCCACTCCCATCATATGAGAAACGGGGTCCCTCCCATCAAGTTAAGAACCAAGATAACAAAGAAAACTATACACATGCACCATATACCTATACCGTCAATAACCTTTATGATGCCAATGAACAAGTTGCAACCATTACGATCAAAGGCAAAGATCTTGTATGCAATGTTGTTACCCGTCATAGCAAGATTTGGTTTGTCGTGTGCATCCGAGTGGGTAGTTTTATGCTAGGCATGCCCTTGTCATGTATCCCAAAGCACCAAAACGTTGAGAGTCATACCATACCGGGGCGATCTCTCAAGTGCCCTGAGTCCAAAAAATTATCAAAAACTAAGATAGGCCATTGTAGAGGAGCCTCACATGACCCCACGGGTTCAAATGGATCAACCATATGTGTCTTGGATTGGAATAAACAGTCCGTCAAATTTTGATAATTTTTTGGACTCAGGGCACTTGAGAGATCGCCCCGGTACGGTATGACTCTCAACGTTCTGGTGCTTTGGGATACACGACAGGGGCATGCCTAGCATAAAACTACCCACTCAGAATTCTCAACAACAGAGAAGCCACTGCATCATCATCCTACATCCATCCAAATTCTCTCACCAATGTTAGAGTTATCTTGTATTAGCTAATAATTATTTATTTAATTATTAGTCTATTAATCTCTACGCTTAAGTAAACTTAGGCATTTAATAAATATTGTAGGTATTTAATAATTATTCTAATTATTAAATACACATTACCCCTTTAGGGTTTCTTTAGGGTTGCTATTATCCTTTTATAAGGATTGTATTGTACTTTTTCAAAAATTGATTCCCTTTCTGAATGATAATTTTCTTCTTCAGAGCATTTATGCTTTTTTTCTTTATGTGCCTCCATTCTTCTCTTGTGACAGGTATTTGCATGCAGGTGTTCTTGGGATCTCTAAAGTTGTATCTCATCAACTTCTTCATGCTATCAAAGCCTACATCTATTGCTACTTGTTCCTGATTTTTTAGAAGATTTTTTGGAGGAGGGTTTCAAGTTTTTTTTCAGAGTTTTTTTATTGGATTTGGAGTAGCTGTTTTGTTTCTGATCATTTTGGGCTCAAACGGACCTCATCGTTGAGCTCAAAATGCCCGAAAACCCCCATTTCCATATAAAATTTGTCAAATTTTGACAAATTTGGGTTTTGAAATTTTTTCTTTGGTTTTGCCTTTTTTTGCACGAATTTCGAGAAATTCATCAAAAAAATCAGAGCAGTTTGGGCCAAAAAAAACCTCACCATTGGCTTTCGAAGGGCATTTCCAATCATTTTGATATATAATTCGACCTATTTCGGTGACAAGTGCATCTGGACCATGATTTTTTATTGGCACGTTTTTTGAGGCACATAAATCCATATGGCTGTACCTGCAAATGCGTCAGAAAATTTTCATCAAAAAAAAAATTAAAATTATTATTATTATTATTTTTTTTTTAAATCTTTTTTATGCCCTAAAAGAGGGGTTTTTTCTTTTGGCCATAACTTGGTCATACGGAGGCACTTTTTCAAAAACCTTATATTGTCGGAAAGATCTTTTCGAGCTCTCTCTAGATCTCGAGTTTTGATCTTCTGTTTTTTCTTTTTTGATGGTGTTTTTTGTTGTCAAAGTCAGAATTTCATTTGTGCACTCCGGGAGACATCACTTGAGCAGCCATCCGAACTCCATTTTTCGAAAACTTTATATCGTTGGAAAGATTGTCCTGTGTACTTTCCAGCCATATGGTTTTTCTATCCAGATTCTACTTGAGGAATTTTTTCTTTAGTTTTTTGTTTTTCAGCACTCTGTGAATACCTTGGTTGTTTCAGGTCTTGGGATCTCTTCTCTAAGTAGGATGTCTCATTTTTTTGTTGTTCTTTTTGTTTCCACTCTTATTATCATTGTAGCTTCTTTTATGCAAATGCACTGAGATAAAGTGCCATCGTGCATTGTTTACTTGGGATCTTGCACATCTTGTGCCTTGTTGAACATGCACTACTTATAAAGTGTCATGAGGGGGTTGATGTTTGCCTTGTTTGCCATCTACCTTTGTCCAGTGAGTGTTCCTTCCATGACATTCGCCTTATGTTGTGTGTCAAGTGAGTGTTCCTTCCACGACACTATCTACTTTCTTTGCACCTTCGATGTTCCTGGTTCTTCGTCATGCAGTTCTTGTTGGCCGTTCTTTTCAGTGTATCTATTCCTCTCCCTTTTCAACATTATGAGGAGGTTTGTCCTGTTGGTTCTAATGCTTCCCTGGTTCGATTGATCAGCTCTTCAGGCTTTGGTGTCTCATGCCATCTGTATTTTCGAGTTTAGTTGTTTGCCTTTGTTTGCCATCTTATTCAAGTAGGGTCATTTGAGGGCACTCATGCAGATTACAGTCTTCTCTACCTAGTCATGTTATATTTTAGTGGAGGTTCTTCAGATCAGCAGTTACTCTTCGACAATGTTTGCAGCTATTTCCTGCTTCAGTGGTGTTCTCCTCGCTTTTCCATCTCTTTTTGGAGTAGAGTTTTTTCCCACGCGGTTTTCTCTATTTCTCCAGTTTATAGAGATTTGATTGTGATTGGGTACCTCATCAAGCCTTGTTGCCAGGACCCAAATTTGCCTTCATCATGTAGTTGCATTTTTTGCTTCATGCATTTAGTTTTTTAGCTACCCCCTAAGTTCATCTTAAGGGGAGGTGTTAGAGTTATCTTGTATTAGCTAATAATTATTTATTTAATTATTAGTCTATTAAACTCTATGCTTAAGCTAAACTTAGACATTTAATAAATATTGTAGGTATTTAATAATTATTCACATTATCCCTTTAGGGTTTCTTTAGGGTTGCACACCTTTAGGGTTGCTATTATCCTTTTATAAGGATTGTATTGTACTTGTTCATTAATTGATTCCCTTTCTGAATGATAATCTTCTTCTTCGGAGCATTTATGCTTTTTTGCTTTATGTACCTCCATTCTTCTCTTGTGACAAGTATTTCCATGCAGGTGTCCTTGGGATCTCTGAAGTTGTATTTCCTCAACTTCTTCAACCAGTACATTGATCCCTACACCCAAACAGGGTAAGCTAAAGATGAAGGTAAAGGATGAAGGCCTAGGAGAGTATAACAATAGTCAACTTTTTTGTGTTGGCCAACTACCCCTCTCACCTCAAACTCATGGCAAACCACAAATTTCACTCAAGCCACCTATTGCAATCAATACTAATACACTTTATGGAGTCATCCCAAGAAGATCACAAGAACAAGAAACTATTGATGAAGACTTGGCAGGGTGGATCTACACAGACTCTTCTGATAAAGGTAAACAACAAATAAAGATCCCTACAGAGAGGTATAGCAAAGGTTTTAGCATGATGCAAAAGATGGGCTATGATGGCCATAGCACATTAGGATTCCACAAGCAAGGTGTACAAGAGCCATTACAACCCTTGTTACAACCAAGAGATAAAATGGGACTTGGATTCAACTCTAGTTCAGGGGGCTCTTCTAAGCTCAGGCTTACAAACAAACAAAAGCAACCAACTTATAAATTCATCTCTTCCAGAAGAAGGATAATGTCCATTGCAAATCAACCTACAACATCAGAAAATCCAAGTCATGCAAGCACTTCTCAAGCAAAGTCTGCACATGCAACAAACAAGAAAAAAGGTTATGTTGCACAAAAGTCAATCACTTCCAAGATGTCACTTTTGTCCATCTCAGATACCCAAGCAACACCAGCAACCCTGTCAGATAAAACACCTGTAGTTGTTGTCACCAAAAATTTCACACCTGGAGGCATCCCTATTATCTACAATGATAGTATTATATAAAGTGACTTGGAGATGGATTCACATGAATATGAATGTGGTTCTTTAGTTTCACATGAATCTGAAGAGGAGTCTCTTGATACTTTTGAAGATAAAGGAGTTGAAGGAGAGGCATGGATCAAGACCTGTTGGAATCCAAATAGTGATGATACTTCAAGGACAACTAGGTCACCTCCCGAGCCCAATTACAAAGAAGACAATACTCACGATGACCCTAATACCTCCATCGTAACCATAACCGGCACATCCTATGAACTCAACCTTATTGATGAGGTAATGCCAATAATCCAACCCAAACTCATTGACTGGGACCAGCAAAATCCCTCGTGCCTTGACACCTTCCAAAATGATGACAAGATAATAGACTTTCTCGAATTACGGGATAACATACCAAGCGGGAATCAAAAGGCTTTTCTTGAATTACGAGATAACATACCAAGCGGGGATCACAAGGTTGGGTATGCTATTGAGCTCAACAATGCAGCTTACTTTGGAGAGAATGCCAAACATTTCAATCGCAAAAATATTACAATCAAAATAGGATCTTCAAATGAAAACCACACTGTGGCACTTTTGGATCCAAAAAAAAAAAGTAAAAACAAAGGACCCATCCAAGGGTGAAAACCTCTCCAAGGTGCCTGAAGATGGAATGTTTGACATTCTCCCCTTTATCACTAATCGGGAGAGATCATCCATTCTCATAGAGGAGACAAAGGAAGTCAATCTAGGAACACCAGAAAATCCACACATAATACATCTAGCAAAATCATTGACTCTAGCAGAAGATCCTGATTTTGTAGAGTTCTTTCAAAAGAGACAAATCAATTTTGCATGGTCCTATGCAGACATGCCAATACTAGATCCAGAGCTAGTAATGCATCATTTGAGAGTAGAAGAAGGAGCAAAACCAGTAAAACAAAAGCTCAGAAAGATGCATCCTCAGATCACATTGCTAGTAAAAGAAGAACTCAAGAAGCTGGTAGACGGTGGTTTCATAAGACCCATTGATTATGCGAAATGGATCTCCAACATTGTACCAGTGGCAAACCCAATTGGGGACATCCCTAAACAAAGCATGTCCTAAGGATGACTTCCCTCTACCCAACATTGATATGATCATGGACCTCACAATAGGACACGCAATGATATCACTCATGGATGGGTTATCAAGATACAACCAAACTAAGATTGCCCCAAAAGATCAACACAAGACTACTTTCACATGCCCATGGGGTACATACTATTGGAATGTAATGCCATTTGGTCTGAAAAATGCAAGCGCCACATATCAAAGGGAAATAACTACCATCTTCCATGACATGATCCATACACTAATGGGATGGAAGACTATGTGGGTGATTTACTAGCTAAATCATTAACAAGAGAGGATCACCTCACAGTGTTGGATAAAATCTTCACCAAACTAGAATAGTATAATGTCTACCTCAATCCAAAGAAGTGTGTCTTTAGAGTAACCTCTGGGAAGCTCCTAGGATACATTGTCTCAAACAAGGGCATTGAGGTTGATCCTGCAAAGGTAAAAGTAATCATGGAGATGCCACCTCCTAAAAACATTATTCAGTTGAGGACATTACAAGGGAGGCTATAGTCAATCTTTCGCTTCATTGCACAATTGGCTGATAAATGCCATCCCTTCACACATCTGCTACATAAGAATGTTCGCTTCAAATGGGAAGAGAATTGTCAGCAATAATTCCAACAGCTTAAGGAATGCCTAATGACACAACCATTTCTATCACCAACATCTCCAGATAGACCATTATTGTTATACATATCAACTACAACTACGGCCTTAGGGGTATTGCTAGCACAACATAATGCAGAAGGAAAATAATGTGCAATATACTATATCTCTAGGACACTAGTATGGTATGAACTCAATTATACGCCTATTGGATGAGCTTGTCTTGCAGTAATTTTGGCAGCAACCAAACTAAGACACTACATTCTAACCCATAAGATATAGCTCATCACCAAGATAGATCCACTCAAGTACTTACTCAATAAAGCGGCGCTAACTTGCCGCTTGGCAAAGTGGGTTATGATCCTCAATGAGTTTGACATAGAGTATGTGGACCGTAAAGAAATCAAAGGGCATGTAATTGCAGATCAGTTGGTTGAAGCACCACTCATAGGAGACCATCCGCTCATCTCAAATTTTCCAGATGAGTAAATCTTCATAGTCATGCTAGCACAACAATGGAAGCTATATTTTGATGGATCATAAACTAGGCATGGTTCAGGAGCTGTCATTCTCTTCATCACACCTCAAGGTAATAGCATTCCAAAATCATAGAGGCTAACATTCCCATGCACAAAAAACATAGCACAGTATGAGGCCTTGATCACAGGACTAAGAATGGTCGTGCAATATAACTTGAAGGAGCTACAAGTCTACTAAAAGTTACAACTGGTCATCTGACAAGTTAATGATGATTACCAAACAAAGGACGATAAGCTCATGCCTTAAAATAAAATGTTTGATATTTTCAAGGAATTATTCACATCTATCACCTTTGATTAGATTCCTCGAGAGCATAATAGAGCTATAGATGCAATGGCTACCATAGCCTCTCTTCTCAATCTTCCACTGAACTCAACACACTACGAGTTCTTAGTTGACCAACTTTGGATCCCTGCTTATGATATTCTGGAATCAGAGATGGTGTGTCAACTCATCGGTTTCGATTCCCCATGGTATGGTTAATTTTATGCTTACCTACACGATCAAATCCTTCTACCAAACCAATCGAACAATCAACAAAAAACCTTCATACGCCAATATGCCAAATACATAATCATTGTCGAAACCCTATACTGCTAGAGTCGTGATGGTACTCTCCTTCGATGTTTAGAGAAAGGTGAGGTGACCATATCTTTAGAATAATTTCATGAAGGTATCTATGGGGCCCACTAAAGCAACCCTTCATTGGCTAAAAAGATCATGAGGAGAGGATACTATTGGCCCTCCATGGAAAGAGACTCCTACTACTTTGTCAGAAAGTGCAAGAAGTGCCAAGTACACGGAGATTTGATACACGCACCTACGCAAGAAATGCAACCCATTGCAACACCATGGACCTTTTGTTAGTGGGGACTTGACCTTGTGGGTAAAATTCATCCATCTTCATCCGCTAGTCATAAATTCATCATTACTGGCACTGACTACTTTACAAAGTGGATCGAAGTCATTCTACTCACCAAAGTCATCGGCAAGCAGATCGCCTCATTCATCCTAAATTAAATCATCTGTCGGTATGGTATACCCATGTCCATCATCACAGATAACGGGCTTCCCTTCAAAAATCAAGATGGCCGAGAACTTTGTGAGAAGTTTCATATCCAACACCGTTTTTCCACCCCATATTACCCACAAGGAAATGGTCAAGCAGAATCCTCGAACAAGAACATATCAAGGATCTTAAAGAAGACAGTCAATGATGTCAGTCATGATTAGCACATACGTCTGAATCCCACACTATGGGCATATCGAACCACCATTCGCACCCCTACAAGTGCAGCCCCATACTCACTTGTTTATGGAGCAGAAGCTATCTTGCGTATTAAGGTTGAATTACCATCCATGTGGGTTTCCTTGCACAAACTAATTAATAATGAAGAGTACTGAGTCTCCCATCTTCATGACTTGGAACTACTTGATGAGAAGCGGCAAGCTGCCTACAATCACCTTAAATCATATCAGCAGTGCATGAGAAAAATCTATAATCACAGGGTCAGACCTCGCGCATTTGAGGTAGGAGATCTTGTTCTTAGAGAGAATCCTCACAATCAACCAAACAGAGAACACTAGAAAAAATTTGAATCCAATTGGTTGGGTCCATATGTCATCACCGCCATCTTCGAGTCTAGGGCATATCAATTAGCAACTTTAGAAGGGGAACCACTGGCAGATCCAATTAACAGCATACATCTTAAAAAGTTCCATCAATAAATTGTGCAGAGCATCAGGCTCGTAGCAACTCGGAAAAGAAAAAGCATTTAGAAAAAGTCCTGAAAAAAGTACAAAAAAATTAAAAAACAAAAATTAAATCAAGAAAATAGTAAAGAAAAGTCATTCATCCAAACGGTGAAAACAACTTCGATGGTGCCTTGGATAAGTATGGTGGTAAAAACCTGGCAAACAGGTTTCATTCGTAAAGATAGTGGCTCCATTGTCTTTCAAAATTATTGCGATCACATCCATGCATCCGCTCATACATCATATCTACCATGGCTTGTTATTGATCTACAATCAAGGTTATTGTCTCATGTGTCTTGCATCATGCTTTCACACCAACACCTAATTGTGGGCAGCTTTTTAAACCTAACAATGGAAGAGGATTATCAATATTGATGATTCGTTGAGTTACTCAATCGAAAAATGTTCTAAAATAAAGACCAAAAACATTCAAAAAATGTCCTAAAATAATTCCAAAAAATATTCAAAAAACCCAAAAACATCATAAAAGCATCAAAATCAATGAAAAACATTGCAATAAAATCATTCCTTGTACATAAACATCGAGTCATATGCAAAACAACATTTGAGCTACCTAAACGATTACCAATTATCAAATCAGAAAACAATCAAACATCTAAGCAAAAACATACGCACAACCATCTTAAACAAGGATACTTCTTTCCTTACAACAAGACATGATGACATATCTCTTTGACAAGAAGATTTTGTTTGGCTGATAGGCACTTGGTTAGATTATTGCTTTTTATATATTAGGTTCATATGCTACTCCAAGATATCCACATGTGATTAGAGTAGCATATGAACCTAATATATCTTTTGCAACACCAAGAAGTTGAAAAGATAGGAGTGCAAAATTCACATAACACAAACAATGAATCCCAAACTTCAAGATCACATTTGCAAACACGAAGGAATGTGAAGCATTCTCTGGGACAAACTTCACAACACTATCTTGTGTTACCATACTTTATCAACTTGCAACAACCAAATCAACCTTGTAGCAATAATTGCTCACCCATGAGCAACAAGAGAGACATCACAATAGTTTGTAGCAAGTACAAAACCATCAACACCATTAGTAACATATCCACTTTATCATCATGCTTCTAATCCTCATCTAAATATGATATCATAATAATATATTTACCCTCATCAGTGTCATCATTGTTCTTCAACACATCAACGTCATCATATAGACATCATCATAAGATACTGGGTGTGGACATCAACACCAAGAAGGTGGACATTCACAGCAAGGAACATCTTTAATCATCACTCATCTACACTATCTATCAATGACAACACCTTGCCAACACCTGAGACATCATTCTCCTTCCATCGGCATGTTATTAATGACTACACACATAGGCTGAGGGTTGACATCAATGACAACACTTACTCATCAATGACAACAACTGTCAACATTATTTTGATCTTAGAATAAAGCTAATTACATCTTTAAAACATATAAATTGAAGAAATACTTTCTAACCAGTTTCTATTGTATACAAAAGGAAATTATGCAACAACCAATTGATCTACCTATCAAATAATTTTTATTAGAACCCCAAATGCTTACTAATTGATGTGTTTGTTAAAATTTAAGACAAAAAAATAAAATAAGTATTTGAAGTGGGCATTATAATTAATCATTAAACGAATTCAATCCTATTTGTTTACATTGTTTATCTCATCTTAGAATATAGTTTTGTCTTAGTTTGAAGTTCTAATCTTAATCTTAAACCAATGCTCCTTATCCCAATTTGTGAAATCAACTAAGTTTTTGCAACTACTATTCTTTTTCTGTAACTCCTGGTTTAAATTAAGTCATAGCTTTGCTTTGTTTATTGATGAATTTAAAAAAAAATGACTGACCTAGACCAAGTGATGCCACAATTGGGGGACTTGATTCCCAATCTGAATGCACAACAATCCAAACTTGTGAGGATGATAGCCTAACAAGGGCTCAAAGCCTATGAGTACACCACCCAACAATGGTATGCAGCAAAAGCGTGAAATCTTGCTAAGTAACCTAGCATAAACGCCCACAAAATCAACACTAAGGTTCAAACCCCCTCGAGCACATCGGAGTAGCGAAAGCACAAGCTTGTGATCACAATCATCCAATGAGAATTTGGACCTTAGTGGCCATAATAACAAAGCCACTTAACCATCACACTATGAGATGAACCCAAGTCATAGCTTTGTTATTTGCATTATGTTGAATGGTAGAATTCGTACAAAATTTGCTATGAATAAGTTATTATATATGACAACATAATTTCCAAATAAACTTCTAACTAGATCTCAATAAGTTCCCACAATACTAATTCGATTCTTCCTATTAAAAAATTTGATCTCTCTTTAAAATAATTTAAGAGTTTTTATCATGGTAGACATTCGCTATCTTCTTTTTCATTTGAACTTGTCTCTTATTTTCTTTTATTTAGAATGATGCACATGCACACACAATCATTATATAATTATTTTATATTTACTTATTTTATACATACAAATGGGTATATATATATATATATATATTTTGCTCAATTTTTTTTAAATTATATTTTATGTTATGTGTGAATTAAAAAACATCAAACCTTCTTATATGATATTATATTTTATGTTATGGGCATTTTTTGAGAGAAAGAATATATATGTATACACACGTGTGTGCACAGAGACATGCATGTGAACATACAGGTCACAACTTGTATATGTAGGTTGCCTGCACAATGAGGTGTGACTTGCTCTCGTCAAAGGCCCACAACTTGCATATGCAAGTCACCCCATAAAAGAAGGTTCGATGTATTTATAAATACATATAATATAATATAAGAAGGTTCGATGTTTTTTAACACGCGCACACACACACATACTCACATGCACATACACATACATAAATCCCATCTTTTTTTTATCAAAACTAATTTCAATTATGTAACAAAAAAAATTTATTATTGATGAGACGAGGAAAACTTTTCTTTTTCTTTTATAGTTACAAATTTTTGTATGGTTATTCAATTTGTGATATATATATATCTTTGAGAGAGAGAGATATATACAAAAGTTATTTCTCCCTCAGGACCTTTTTTAATTGCTTGATAAAATTTTCTTAATCAAATCAACCAAATAACAAAATCGTCTAATATAAGTATCTAAATTTGAACTCAAACACCTAGATTTGTACTAACTTTGAACTTAAAAATCTTTATTTATAAATTTGATGCACTCAAACATCTAGATTTGTAATAAGTTTGAACTTAAAAATCTGATATAAGGATCTAAGTTCAAACTCAAACATCTAAAGGATATATTGAAATAGTCAAGGTGCAATACGTTTGACAAAGAACCCTACCCATTGAATAAGTGAAATATATTGATGTGCATTAATATTTTGTTAGTGATGTGATTAAAAACAAAAGGTTATTATTATGGAAGGTTGATACCTTAAAGAAAGTTATCTCATAGATTGTTTTTTAGTAGCAATAAATTTCTTAGTGCAACAAATCAATAAATCTAATTATTGTTCTAATTGATCAAAAAATAGAAGACTTGTTAGATGGGTTATACTTCACATTCGTAAACCTTTATGTAGTGCAATTCCTACAATTGTTAATGAGGTCTTTGGTATTAGATTTGGGGCTTTGACATTCCAATGCGATGTTTCAAGGGCAATGATCTCAAAAATAAAACAAAAGAATTGGGCCCTTTTTTAAGATGTTTTTTCAACCAATGGTTTTATATTTATTTTATTGTAACACTACAATTGTTATGTATATAGATGTTCCTAATAATACTCTTATATGGAGTATGGTTAAACACAAGCAAAACATATGATTGTATTGTGGATAGTTGAGTTATACTTGTTGGAATTTGTTTTCCACAAAGAGTTTCCAGGGTAGATAATTGTGCTATAATGTAAGTTGGCCATTATTGTTTGTATCACATCTAAAATTCCCTTAATTAACATTGTTGCTCTTGCATAGTTTTATTGGTGATAGTTTTGTTTAAACATTGTAGATCATCAATACCTTGCATTCCAAGGGAGGTCTAAGGCTGAAAGTTATTCCTTTCAATCTTAGGCAATTGTGTGTGGTGTGCTCTGTCATCTACCCACTTTTGTTAGTTATGGGGCACTTTTTTCTACCAAAAAAAGTATACATAGTTCCAAGGCAAATGAATATAAGTTGTAGTAGGGGGGGAGCACCAATACCCATGCGCATTCCAATAACCATGCACTCCTTGTAAATCCAGCCCCTCAATTACTAACTTTGAAGAAACCAAAAAAATGATAACTAAAATCCCATTAATAAATTTCACATTTACCAATAGCCAATCACTTTTTAGCTTTTTGCTCCATAGTTGGCCCATTTGTGCACGACTATTGCAGCATTTATGCACAACTACTAGGTCATTAAGTATTGGCAATTTTAAGTGCATGGTTATTGGGGCATATACGTAGGTATCAAGCGACACTTTGAAATGTGTACTTTTTGACCCTTGCGAGCCTAGCAGATCCCACAACACGCATTTTTACTACCCAGAAGCCAAAATAATAGCTATAAGTAGTTAAGTTACATACGGAAACAACAACAACAAAAAAATCAAAATTTGTTGTAAGGTTAAGGATCCATAGGTACACGAAGTTAGCTATAACGACCACTGATACACTTCCCCTAAACCAACTAAATTGTAGAGAATGGATATCATCAGAGAAAAGATGAGGACCTTACTATTTTTGGCGAGGCATGACCCATAGACCCATGCAAATAAGGAATCTATTAAATTTGTTGATCAAAATGACAATAGAACTTCCCAAACTCTTAAAATCCCAATCAGGAGACCTTAATAAAAAGAACTGTATTAAGTTAATCATATCTCAGGTAACATATAAATTCCAGCTAGTTGCATCTTATCTCAGATAAAATATGAAGTTCAACTAGTTAAATCGGATTTGTTTCCTGCGTGCTCCAAGCTTTAATGAGAATTTTTTCTACAATGAAAAGAATTTTGTAGATTTCTAGTAAACACTTAGTCCAACGACATATTGATAGATTTTGTTTTAAAATAACTGATCTAGATATAAAGACATTTTTTCTCTCATTATGCACTTCAAAAAATTTAAGAGGAACTGGTTTTCACCATGACTACCATCTCCTTAATACTACTAAATAAAGCTTCACATACCACCATCAATCTCGTCGATACCAAAAAAAAAAATCTGTTAATTTCACTATCACTATTTCAGACTTCTGATTGTAATACAAATGTAATAATGTTATTTGGGACATAACTTGTGCTAATAATAATATTTTAATAAAGGTCTTAATCAGATATAAGGGTGCATCTCTTGCACCAATAAAGAAATCTGAGCAGCAGCAGTTGCTCCATAACATACCATCAACAATAAGGAGCCTCTTATAGAATTTTTTCTTTCAATCGTCGTTGAGAAATAAGAGCTTTAATTTCAACACATAACCACAAATGCAAAAAATTTCCCTTTTAAGTGAAATTTGAGGATTGAGAAATGTGAATTATAGTTAATTAAATCCCCTAATACTAATTTCAAAATGTTCCATACGTATTATTAACTAAGCGTAAGTAAAAGAAAACTCAGAAAAATGGACCCCAGCTCATTGCAAACATCTTAAGCAGAAAGCCACTACCATGAATAAGGGTATGTCTTTATGCCAGTCTCCCATGTTTGGACATGTACTGACTCAACTGGGTAAAAAGGTTACTCGAGAAATTTCTCCAAGTTCTTAAGAACATGTATCATGTGTAAGAGAGAACTATTGCCCTTTGTACTCAGCATTCCTGGATTGAAGTTCAACGGCAAACAAATTTCAGAAGAACAAAACCTCAGCAATTGTGGTGCATCTGAGATGTGAACCTGTATATTAGAATGTTCACATAAATTCCTTTAAGATGTCCCAACCATGGGGAAATAGTGATAATGACCTTTAAACTGGAACTCGAGCACTGGCCTTGAATGTCTTCTATTAAAAATGATCTTCCAGGTTTCAATATTCAAAGCTCTTTTCACCATCTTGCTATAGGCTCTCCCATTCGGACCCGATCACCATTTTTGAATAGAAAATTTAATGCAGGTGAGCTACCTTCCTTCTCAGAATCAACACCTTGGTGAGATTGGAATGTATTTGTGGAGGGAGCTTGAAATACTAGAACGACGGTAGAACCCATATTAAAAACAGCAATCTGTTTGGATTTGAAAGAATCTATCAGATATGCAGAAACAACAAAAAATAAAAACTAGTTGAAGGCCTTTTGCTTTAAAATGTAAACTACAAAATTATTTGAGCTCCCACCTCTTCGCCCTTCTTAAGAACCAATCCTGCGTCTTTGTCACCATACATACGCTCATTGGGAGGTTCAGTTTTGAATAAGCTTAGTTTTGGCCTATTTGTTTTAAGTTCTGGCTCAATCAGAAGCTGCAATGCCAAAACGAAACATCAATTCAAATTACAAATATAGAAGACAAATTTAGATCCCCATTGAATGTCAACTATACACCAATAAAAAATTTAAAAAAAAGGGACTTAGAATAAGCATATGAATATAGAAGACGAACGTGACTTAGAAAAGCCATATGAATATTGAAGAAAATGCATGCACTAAAACCCCTCTATAGAACCACTTTATTCCAATACACATCCCCCATATTCCCAGGCCCTGGGACCTCTCCTCTCATCCTTACATTTGTGGTGTTGCAAGTTATGTGTTAAAGGGAATCGTCCTCCTCGAACTGGTACTTCTAGCTTATCTCGCAAGGTTTGAGTTCATATTGGGCAAAGGGAAAAAAATTGGTGATGCCTTATAAATTCAATTTTTTTATTATATAGGTATATATATAGAGTACATTAAACTTATTTAAAACAAAATAATACTATATTAAATTTAAATAAATTATTATGAAATTAAAATGTTAATAAGATTAAAATTTTAATTCAAATATTTAAATTTGTTAATTTTAAAATAAACAATATTATAATTGTTTATTTTAATTTCAATTTGTTAAATTTTATATATTAATAATTAAAAAACTAAATTAAACCTATGTTACCCCAAGTTTCTGGAACAGGGCAACGGATTTCTGGAACAATTTTTGTGTTTTTGCCATTCAAAGGGACGGGAACGGCAGAGGAGAGTCAGGAGACAGCTATATAAAAGAATAAGGAAAATTTAAAATATATAGGAAAATTTTGAAATACAAATATATTCATATGATAACAATGTAACATTGATAAATCTAAATTAAAATTCTAAAATTTAAATCATTCATCAATGCATCATATACATTATACATAGCAATTGAGTTGAAATGAGAGTTCAAACGTGAAATTCATAATCATATGCATACATAAATATAATTCATATGCATACATAAATATAATTCATTGAATCTGGAATTACTGTCAATATCTTGCATATAATCATATCAATATCAAAATGCCCAAAGGCTGCAAGTTTCAATGCATATAATCCTCTCTTTTTTCACTCCTTCAACATGCTGCTTCTTTAGATTTTTTCGCTCCTCAACCAAATGAAAACACTGATAAAATTAGGGGGTTTTGCCCATTTAGGGTGACCTGCAGGTGTGGAGGCTACTCAGCAAAGAAGGAATAATATTTATTTTTAAGTTTTGTTTGTTTTTTGTTTTTTTTAAAGTGGCACATCCAGAGGGACAGCCAGCCGTCCCCAAAACAGTCGAGGGTCATCCTGGACGTCCCCCCGAACGTGCCCAACGTTTTTGGGTTTCCGAAACATTTCCTGCAAACACTCAAAATTTGGGGATGGCATGGGAACATTTCCAGCTGTCCCCCATCCCCGAAACGTCCCCTTTTCCAAAACGTGGCAAAAACAAGGGGAAACGTGTCCCAAATAACACTAAATTAAACATTTTAAAATGTGAAATTTTAAATTACTAAATGTTAATATTGAAAAAAAAAAAATTAAATAAAATATTATTAAATTTAAACATATAAATCTTATTTTAAAAAAATTATGTTAATAAAATATTACTTAATTTTTATAAATGCCCATTACTAAAAATTAAAATTCTAAAAAGAAAAGAGCCAAATTAAAAACCTAAATAAAAGAAAAGTTAAACAATAAACCATAAAAATATAATTAATGTGAGTGGCCAAGTTTCGACGAGAGCATCAATTTGAAGTCAACGTGCAGAAAACCATAAAAATGTTATAAGGGGGTATATCCATTCGAATATGCGCCCTGTTGCTATTGAGCTTGACACCGCCCGTTTTTTACGGATTTTGTCCCACGAGGTCTCTTGTGTGCGCAATGGTCCAGATCAATGTGAGTCGCGACCGAATCGATCCAACATTCTGAATTCGATCCTAGTTGGATTCTTGTTGCCTTACCGAGTTGGTTTGCAAGCCAAGCACTCGACAAGCTCTGTGAATCATAGGCACTACTAGATTGTGCGCAACTTGAGCTCGGTCGACATGAGGTCGCATTCTCATTGGGAGGTGATGTTTGCATGTTGAGTTGAGTTCTATGTTGTTCGATTGTAATCCAATCCGCGCTCAGCCAAGCCATTGAGACCGTGCAATGCATTTTGTGTTTTTGGGATTCTTGGAGCCCACAAAATCTATAAAGTGCGCATTGTGCACTATTGTAATCACGTTGGACTGATTATTAGCCTTTGTGTTAGTGATGTGAATTCTAAGTGCTAGATAGGAAATTCTGAGTGCTGGGATTCTTTGAGATTGCGACTGACTTGTGGGCATGGGGACTTCTTGTTGCCAAGTGCTTTGCATTCATGGGGGTTAGGATAGCTGTGTGAGCGAATCCATTGAAAGCCAGGCATTATCGGTGTAACCCGACCTGTGCTCTTCGAATCTGGGTTTTTGTAATTGTGTTGTTACATAATGGATAAATAACAGATCTTTGCCCCAATTCATGTATATGCGTAAATTCTTGCATTGTTGTAGTTCTTTGTGTTGCAAAGATTTCTTTGTGTTGCATAGCGTAATTCTATGCGATCTTTGGTGCGGCTTGTTTGGTTTAATTTTGCGTTGAATTTCTTTGATCTGGCTTCCGCAAGATGTAGTCCAACCTGCAAGCTCCTCGAGTCTTCTTGAGTCAAGCGAGACACAAACTTGGTGTCATGTTGTGCGTGAGCTCGGCCCTGTAAAAGTTGGTATCATGGTGCAAAAGTGGTGTTTTCAGACAGTGTGCTCCAAGAATGGCTCAGCGTGCGGACAATGATTTCACTCCTGAGGAAGAGGAGCAGGAAATCGATCCTAGGGAAGCAGTGTGCACCAGACGCGGCAACGCAATCCGTCAACCCAAGACGAAAACCTAGCTCCACAACCTCGAGAAGAGGATGTTTGTGATTGAGGCATGCGAACTGGATGACCGCACAACAAATCTTGAAGCCGCTATTACAGACCTGCAAGAAAATTATGTCAAGGTCATTGAGATGTTGGGTTTATTGCACAAGGAATGCAATTTCTTTTGCGATGGGCAAGCTTTGCATCACGCCTTCTTGTGGTAGGGGGAACTCAGCACCCTCAAGGCCGTGAAATCCATGAGCCCTATGATAGCAAGCACGATGATAAGCGCTCAACAAATTTTTTTGGGACATGGAGGAATACTTCTAGTCTTCTCCAATGTATTTGGGTTGTCCAATGAATCACAATTGAAGAACGTTTGTCAGGCTTCTCACCGATGGAGCCAAACTATGGTGGCGAGCCCACGCTGCCAATAAAAGAGTCGGGAAGCCTATTGCAAAGATCAAGCCTTGGAATGACTTGAAGGCTTTAGTGGAACCAAAGGTGATGCCAGCGAAAAAAGAAAAGCAATTTGTCCCAGTAATAACAATCGCAATCACGCCCCATACCTAAAGTGAAATCAAAATGGCAAGAAGAAAAAAGGTGCAGCTCTGAAGGTGGATCGCACTACAATCCCCGAGAAGGAGTGCAATGCTTTATTTGTGGCCGCCTTGATCACCGGGCTAAGGAGTGCCTGAAGTGCCAAAGGATTAACACTACCCTAGCCCAAGATGAAAGCATGTCAAAAATGGGAGTTATGCAGCTCCTCAACATAGTCCACGATGCCCCGAAGGAGGTGCAACTCAAGATGCAACGGCTAGACATGAGCTCTACTTCGTTGAAACCTTCTTTGGGTTGACCAAGATATTGGCCATGGTGGATTCGAGAGTGACCCACAATTATATCTCAATGAAGAAAGTCAAAGGCCTTGGGTTGAAGATGACCAAGGGAATCGATCTTTCAAGGTGGTTAATTACCCTTCTTAGGAGTGTGTCGACGATATCCAAGATGACTCGATACAAGTTGGAGCTTGGCGAGGGACTGTCAACCTAGTAGGAATCAAGATGACGAATTTCGACTTGATTCTTGATCAAGAGCTTATCAAGTAGACCTACATTGTGCTCGCTCTGCATTTGGGATGTTTGATCTTTATGGACCCCAAGAAGCCCAGTATGGTGTCGACCATCAAGTTGGGTTACTCGAATAGCATTGTGAATGAAATGAGTCTTCGCCGCACAACCGCAAAGATTCGAACAATCTTTATGTAGCTCAACTTCTTGGAGAGTGGGATGAGTAAGGTGAACCTGAGTCTTCTAATCCAAAAACAGTGCGAGACGTCATTGACTCTTATGCTGATGTCCTATCGGAGCGACTACCCAACGAGCTTCCCCCGCGGAGGCACGTTGATCACAAGATCGAGTTGGAGGTTGGTGTGTGGCCTCCTGCCAAAGCACCATACTGACTTTCCAGCCTCAAAATGCAAGAGCTCAAGAAGCAACTTTGCAAGCTCACCGAGGCGGATTTCTTGCATCCTTCGAGATCTCCTTATGTAGCTCCTATTCTTTTTCAAAGGAAGAAGGATGGCATGCTCCACCTGTGTAGACTACTGAGATTTGAATAAGCTCTCCATCAAGATTAAGTATTCGTTGCCCCTCATTGCAGATAGCTTTGACCGATTAGCCGAGGCAAGATTTTTCACCAAATTGGACTGCCAAGGCTAGTATCATATCAGAATTGCTGCTGGAAATGAAGAAAAGACTACGATCACTATGAGATACAGCTCCTATGAGTTCTTGGTGATGCCTTTCAGACTCACCAATGCTCCTGCCACCTTCAGCACCTTGATGAACGATGTCTTCCACGACTTGCTAGATCGATGTGTTGTTGTCTATCTTGACGACATTCTCATCTACAGCAAGGTGCTAGAAGAGCGTAAGAAGCATTTGGCTGAGGTGTTTGAGCAACTCAAGTGGAGCACTCTCTTCGTTAAGAAAGAGAAATGTACGTTCACCCAAACCAAGGTGCGGTTTCTTGGGCACATCGTTGGCCACAAATTTCTAAAGCCTAATCCAGCAAAGCTCCAAGCAATTCAAGAATGGGAGGCGCCCCTTAATGTCCATGAGGTGTGCCAATTCCTTAGGTTGGTGAATTACTATCACAAGTTTGGCTCTAGCTATTCAAAGATTGTTGACCCCTTGACCGATCTTCTAAAAAAAGACCCACAGATGGAAATGAGGAGCAAAGCAACAGGATTCCTTTGACCTGCTTAAGCAAAAACTGACTATAGAGCGCGTGTTAGTACTGTCAAAATATGGAGAGCCTTTTGAGGTTCAATCTGATGCATCCGACTTCACAATTAGTGGTGTGCTCATGCAGGGAGGGCACCCAGTTGCCTATGAGTCCCGAAAATTAAACAACCGAGAAAGAAATTACTCAGCTCATGAGGAGATGACGGCCATTGTGCACTGCCTTTGGCGGCAGTATTTGCTTGGAGTCTCGTTTGTGGTGAAAACTGACAATGTCAGTTCAACCTACTTTAAGACTCAACAGAAGCTAACCCCGAAGCAAGTGCGCTAGCAAGAATTAAAGAGTTCAACTTTGAGTTGGTTTACAACCCAATATGTCACAATGTTGTTGCAGATGCCATTCAAGAATCGCCTAACAGTGGGGTGAGTCAAATTAATATTGTTGAGCATGTCCAAGACTGAATTAAGTAGGGTTTGGAGAATGACTCTCAGGTGCACCAGATTGTGGTGCAAGTTCAATTTGACCGCACACGTTGATTTCATCTTCCGAATGGCTTGTATTTTGCAGATAATCGACTCTATGTCCCAAGATGGAAGGAGCTTCGCATGGAGCTTCTTGCAAAATGTCATGATTCGCTTTGGGCGGGTCATTTGGGCCAGAAGCGAACCTTGACTTTGTTGGAACGTGGATTTTTTTGGCCCAACAGGAGGGAGGACATCGAGAGTTAAATGCGGACTTGCATTACGTGCTAGCAAGATAAAGTTGTGACACAACTATCAAGTGGATTGCTTCAACCACTCTCGGTCCCTGTATGCCCTGGGCATCAATCAGCATGCACTTCATTACTCAGCTGCCCAATGTCAATGGATTCACAAGCATCTTGGTGGTGGTCAACCGATTTTCAAAGTATCCGACTTTGTGCCTTGCAAGTGCCTATCACTGTTGAGGCCACAACAACACTTTTCTTTAAGTTTGTTGTTAAAATAAGGGGTGTATCGTTGAGTATTGTCTCGAACCGAGATCCAAGATTCACTTCAAACTTTTGGATTGATCTCTTTAAGTTCATGGGAACAAAGTTGCTCATGTCTATGGCCTACCATCCACAAACCGATTGACAGACAGAGCGGATCAATGGAATTCTAGAAGATTTCTCGAGGCACTTTGTTCATGCAGACCAATCCAATTGAACTCGACTGTTGGTTGTTGCACAGTTCAAATACAACCTGCATAAGTCTAGTGCAAGCCACTACTCACCCTTTGAGTTGGCTACCAGCTAGTAACCCTTGACCCCACAATTTGTTATGCATGGCTACCAAGGACCCAACTTGGAAGCCACAAAATATGTGAAGCAATCGAATGAAAGGGTAGACTTGGCACGGTACCACCTAACCAGAGTCGTCAATCGGATGAAGCATTTTGAAAATGCACATAGGAGGCAAGTCAAGTTTAAGGTGGGGGATCAGGTTCTACTCAGGATGGAACCAAACCAATTCAAGACACCAAAACGATTGAGCGGATCTTTGATACGACGTTGGGATGGACCATTCAAAGTTACTTAGCGAGTTGGGAAAGTGGCTTATTGGTTGAATCTTCCATTACATTTAAAAGTGCATCATGTTTTTCATGTGAGTCAGCTCAAGTTGCATAATGTTGATCTTGATGATCCACTCCAAAACATTGAGTCGAGGTCCAACGAATGTCATTGATCAACCTGATCAAGGGGTCGAGGAAAAATTGGCCATGCGGACCCGAGGATACGGAGTTAAGTCTTACAAAGAGTTCCTCATTTGGTGGTGCGGTAAGCCGAAGAATGAAGCTACCTAGGAGCAAGCTAAGTCGCTATGGCGTCACAAGGAGAAAGTTTTGGAGTTAATTCAAGGGAGCTCCAAACAGTTTGAATAGGACCAAGCACCACACCCCTGTGCAAAGATGTCTTTGTGTGGAGTGAAGATCGAGCACCCACGTCGAGGGTGTCGCCTAATTTGGGTGGGGGGGAATATAAGGGGGCATATCCATTCGAATATGTGCCCTGTCACTGTTGAGCTTGACATCACCCGCGTTTTAAGAATTTTGTCCCACGAGGTCTCTTGGGTGTGCAATGGCCCAGATCAATGCGAGTCGCAACCGAATCGATCCCAAATTCCAAATTTAAATTTGAGTTGGATTCTTGTTGCCTTGTCGAGTTGGTTTGCAAGACAAGCACCCAAAAAGCTCTATGAATCGCAATGCACTATTGGAATGAGTGTGACTCGAGCCCAACCCACGCAGGGAGGTCGCATTCTCATTGGGAGGCGCGTCTGCATGTCAAGTCGAGTTCTACATCATCCGATTATGATCCAATCCGAGCTCAACCGAGCCATTGAGACCACGCAATGCAATTTGTGTTTTTGGGATTCTTGGGGCCCAAAATCTATAAAGTGTGTACCGTGCACTATTGTAATTACATTGGAGCAATTATTAGCCTATGTTAGTGGTGTGAATTCTGACTACTACATAGGAAATTCTGAGTGCTAGGATTTTGTAATATCTCAAACTTGGATAATGCTTCAAATCTAATTTGGATTTTGATTTTTGCTCATGTTTTGTTTCAGCATAATGTAATATTGCAACATGCAAACAAGCAGATTGAGCATGCAAGATGAACCATATAGATTTCCAAGAAAACGAATCAGTGAAATACAAACAATCTAAATAAGTCAATGGGTATTCTTTTGATATAGAAATGTACTGCTGTTTATAAACACCTGCTGTTGTTACAAATTAGAGAATGCATAATGTCGTCATGTAACAGATACCGAAATGTCTCCATACATAAGATATCAAATCCTCTGAAAAATCTGCAAGATAGATCATCACATCTCCATGAAAATTGAACAATGATGTGCAATTGTGAATCCTGAGATGAATTCACCAGAGGAGCTGATCTGGGTTTTCGTCCAAATAGGCAAAACCTCTAGAGTTTTTGTCCTAGGGTTTGCTAAACCTGCAAGCTAAAGCTCTCAAGGAAAAGTTTCTTTCAAAATAATAAATCAAGAATGAATCCTCATTGCACTTTTTCCTCCTTTTATAATACTTTTCCTTTTCGAAAGTAATACTTTTTTTATTTCTCTTTTAATTTACTTTTTCCCTCAAAAGTGACTTGACTTTATAATTTGTCATTGACATTATTATAAAGTCACTTTATAAAAATAAAGAATGTCCAGCTGATAATTAATTAAATTAAATAAGCCCATAAGACTTAGGACTATTTAACATTTAATTGATTAATTTATTCTCTTAATTAAATCCAATTAGCCTACAAGAGTAAAATAGGCTAATAATCTCTTCTAGGTGATCACTCAGAGAAAAGGGGACATTACAGTCCTCCCACCCCAAGATTGTTTGTCCTCAAGCAATCACATGTATCAAATCTGCATTAAGCTCAAATAATCCAACCCAGGCTTGCAAAACTCGGCGAGCCATTAAAAAACTCGCGAGTAATCGCGATCCATAATGGCGTGCGAGTTAATCGCGGAAATACTCAGCGCGATTTTTTTGTATAGTCGCCGCGATTTTTTTGACAAATACTCGCCGTTAATCACCAAAACCCGCCCGAAAACGCGGCACAAAACGCGAGAAAAATGCGACTTAAGTCGCAGGCAAAAAAAAAAACCTAAGTCTTTATTCCATTTCGTGCGACTCCGGAAGGCAAAAAACGCCACGTGATTTCCAGTAGGGTTTGCATTTGCACGCGCGACCAGGTTTTTACTTGTTTATTCGTGATCTTTTTGTATTGTTTTATTTTGAATTCACAGTCATTTTAAATTTTAATCGAATGACTGTGTAATACACAGTCATTTGAAATGACTGTGTATTGTTTGCATTTGCACGCGCGACCAGGTATCTTTTTGTATTGTTTTATTTCGAATTCACAGTCATTTTAAATTTTAATCGAATGACTGTGTAATACACAGTCATTTGAAATGACTGTGTATTACACAGTCATTTACACAGTCATCATTACACAGTCACAGTCATTTGAAAATGACTGTGTATTACACAATCACAGTCATTTCAAATGACTGTGTAATACACAATCATTAGTAATTACAGTCATTTCAAATGACTGTGTATTACACAGTCATCAGTCATTTGAAATGACTGTGTAATACACAGTCATTTGAAAATGACTGTGTATTACAGAGTCATTTGAAAATGACTGTGTATTACATAGTCACAGTCATTTCAAATTTTCAAATGACTGTGTATTACACAGTCACAGTCATTTCAATTTTCAAATGATTGTGTAATACACAGTCATTTCAAATTTTCAAATGACTGTGTATTACACAGTCATCATTACACAGTCACAGTCATTTCAATTTTCAAATGACTGTGTAATACACAGTCATTTCAAATTTTCAAATGACTGTGTATTACACAGTCATCATTACACAGTCACAGTCATTTCAAATGACTGTGTATTACACAGTCATCAGTCATTTCCAAATGACTGTGTATTACACAGTCATTTTCAAATGACTGTGTAATACACAGTCATTACAGTCATTTGAAATGAGAAATGACTGTGTATTACACAGTCATTTTCAAATGACTGTGTAATACACAGTCATTACAGTCATTTCAAATTTTCAAATGACTGATGACTGTGTAATACACAGTCATTTTCAAATGACTGATGACTGTGTAATACACGGTCATTTGAAATGACTGTGTAATACAGTCATTTTCAAATGACTGATGACTGTGTAATACATTAATCATTAATGTACATTGTACTTAATGACTGTGTATTACACAGTCAATTGTGAAATGACTGTGTAATACATACTCATAGTCATTTGAAATGACTGTCAACTGTGTAATGTCAACGTGTATTAAAGTATTTCATTTAAATTTAAATTTGAAGTTAAAAACTTAAAAAAATACACAACCAATTAAAAATTTTAATTTTAGATAGTCATCTATTAATAGATGACTGTAAATAAAATACAGTTATAGAGTCATTGTAATTTTTGGATGTTCGTGATTTTTTTTGGTAACAATGTTATTTATCTCTAAATGTTGTCTCTCTTTTGCTAGGTTCTTTTCCACATCTTTTTGAAAGAAAATGGATTCAGCTTCTACAGTTAAAGTTGGTGGCAAAAAGAGAGACCCTTGTTGGAAACATGGGAGACCAGGTCCAAAACGAGGAGATGTTTTTTGCAACCATTGCAAAAAAATTGTAAAAGGTGGCATTAATAGGTTCAATTATCACCTTGCAAAAATTCAATGCCGAGATACCACAAGCTGTACGGAATGTACTGAAGAGGCTACGAGAGATGCAATAGCAACGCTTGAAGCATATGATCAAAGGAAGGCAACAAAAAAGAGAACAGCAGAGGCAATGGCAGCCCCAAGGGCAGATTTGAGTTCCATAGGGTCACATACAGATGTGGCGACATCTGGTTCTTCCCTTGGGCCACGGATACGAGCAAAGGGAACTTTGGACAGCAACATGGAAAACTTCTTTATTCCACGTAACACTCCTGGTGCACAACCTAGATTGCTTGGCACTGCATGGAATAAAGAGGCTCACCAACAAGCCAAGGTGGCGTGTGCTAGATTTTTTATCTACAACGATGTTCCGTTCAATGCTATTTCTAGTCCATCTTGGGACCAATTGGTCACCGCGTTGACTGTGGCAGGTAAGGGGTTCAAATCCCCAAGCCGTTACGAGGTAAGTGGACTGTTATTGCAAGATGAGGTCCAAAACACTCATGCATTAGTGGAAGAGCAAAGGACTATTTGGGAAAAGAATGGCTGCACCATTCTTTCTGATGCATGGACAGATGGTAGGAATAGGACACTCATCAACTTTCTAGTTGCTTCAGGAGGACAGTTAGTATTTTTAAAATCAATTGTTGCCTCCAATGAAGTGAAGAATGCGGAGACCTTGTGCAACATGTTGGATGAGGTGGTGATGGATGTGGGAGTGCAGAATGTCATCCAAGTTGTGACTGATAATGCAGCTGCATATGTGGCAGCCAGCAAACTTCTAATGGCTAGACATCCGACATTATTTTGGAGCCCTTGTGCTGCCCATTGTCTTGACTTTCTCCTTGAGGACATAGGGAAACTAAGTTGGGTAAAAAAAGTGGTTGAAGATGGAAGGAATATCACCAAATACATCTACAATCACACATGGGTCCTGAATCTTATGAGAGAGCACACTGAAGGTAAGGATCTTGTGCGGTCGGGGGTCACACGCTTTGCTACCAATTTCCTCACCTTGTAGAGCATACTTGCTACATTGCCCAACCTGAAGTGGATGTTCGTGAGTGAAAGATGGTTGGGGAGTCCTTATGCTACAAAGCCTGAAGCAGAGAAGGTTGTGATTGCCATTTTTGATACTAATTTTGCCAAGATAGTGGAGGAGATCATCAATGTAAGTTTTGAAACTTTAATTGATGATTTATTATTTAATTTTCTAATATTTCAATCTGCTGATTTTGTTAGATTTTTTATATCTAGGTGTCGGAACCGTTGGTGAGGGTGCTACGAATCATAGATGAAAAACTCGGATTTTGCAATAACTCGGCAAGGCCAAAAAATTTTAAAAACTCGGGACTCGCCAAAACTCGGCAAAAAACTCGGCAAAACTCGGCAACTTTATCGAACATTTGAAAATACATTTTTTTTTTATATATAATTCAAAAACACACATTTACACCAAATTTGTATAACATATATGATTTCCATGATATATAAATCAAATTTTTTTGGTAATACATAGCAACAAATGCAAGTATCATAGCATAAACCAAAAACCAAGTGCAACATATGTATAAGAGTTCAATACATATCAACGTATCATAGTGACAGTCTCATAGAGTTATAGAGTCATAGACCACAAAACAAGAACCTCTGAAATTCTGATTACATATCAAGTTCAAAGTTTGGTATCAATGAAATTATGAAAATAAGAAATCATAAATTGCGTCTACGACTAAAGCTCAAAATAGATTGTGGCCGCTGGGTAGGTGGTGCTGAAGTAGTGGCAACATCCTCAACACTAACAGGTGCCTCTTCTGCATGATCAACCTCCTGCTCCTCCTCACGTGCTGCCACTTCCGCATCCCATTCCTCTCCTGCCCTCTCCAACTCACTCAGCTGCTCATTAGTAAGGAATGGATCCAAATCATTATCAACATCATCAGGAGAAGCAACCCATTCTGCTGCATATGGATCAATGTCATCCAAGTCAAGTGCTTCATGTGAATCTTGCCCTAGCACCTTCTTCTCATGTAATCGAATGTTGTACCGCACATAGACAAGATCATTCAAGCGTTGTTGAGTCAACCTATTGCGCTTTTTTGTGTGGATGTTCTCAAAAACACTCCAGTTGCGCTCACAACCAGAAGCACTACAAGGCTGTGATAATATGCGGATGGCAAGCTTTTGAAGATTAGGCGTTGTGGCACCATAATCTTCCCACCACAAATCTGCAAGGATACAAAATGTGATTTATAACTTGTAAAGATTTCAATAATCTTAAAGAGAGAAATAAATGGTAAAAATTAAACATATGTTTTTTTTTACCTGGTCGTAAGGTGGCTCTCCTACGTTTGCAATCAGGTGAAGAAAACAATTCCCCTAAGGCCTTCTTATAACTCTGCAACTCATCAAGTATCAGGTCTCGAAGGATCTCATCATCAACTAATCTCCGAATGCATGTGTCAAGGCCAATTCTAACCTCTGCATCTGCTTTGAAACTCGGAGAGTAAAAAAACTTGGGATTCAAGAAGTAGGCAGCAGCATGAATATGTTGGTGGAGTTGATGGTTCCACCTCCGATCAATTATGCGCCATATGGGTTCATACTTGGTCTTGTTTGACCCATACAAGTGTTGAATCGCCTCTTTGGCCTTATCCATGGCCTCATATAGATACCCCATGGAGTTATGATCCCCATCCACCATTCGTAGCACCCTCACCAACGGTTCCGACACCTAGATATAAAAAATCTAACAAAATCAGCAGATTGAAATATTAGAAAATTAAATAATAAATCATCAATTAAAGTTTCAAAACTTACATTGATGATCTCCTCCACCATCTTGGCAAAATTAGTATCAAAAATGGCAATCACAACCTTCTCTGCTTCAGGCTTTGTAGCATAAGGACTCCCCAACCATCTTTCACTCACGAACATCCGCTTCAGGTTGGGCAATGTAGCAAGTATGCTCTGCAAGGTGAGGAAATTGGTAGCAAAGCGTGTGACCCCCGACCGCACAAGATCCTTACCTTCAGTGTGTTCTCTCATAAGATTCAGGACCCATGTGTGATTGTAGATGTATTTGGTGATATTCCTTCCATCTTCAACCACTTTCTTTACCCAACTTAGTTTCCCTATGTCCTCAAGGAGCAAGTCAAGACAATGGGCAGCACAAGGGCTCCAAAATAATGTCGGATGTCTAGCCATTAGAAGTTTGCCGGCTGCCACATATGCAGCTGCATTATCAGTCACAACTTGGATGACATTCTGCACTCCCACATCCATCACCACTTCATCCAACATGTTGCACAAGGTCTCCGCATTCTTCACTTCATTGGAGGCATCAATTGATTTTAAAAATACTAACTGTCCTCCTGAAGCAACTAGAAAGTTGATGAGTGTCCTGTTCCTACCATCTGTCCATCCATCAGAAAGAATGGTGCAGCCATTCTTTTCCCAAATAGTCCTTTGCTCTTCCACTAATGCATGAGTGTTTTGGACCTCATCCTGCAATAATGGTCCACTTACCTCGTAACGGCTTGGGGATTTGAACCCCTTACCTGCCACAGTCAACGCGGTGACCAATTGGTCCCAAGATGGACTAGAAATAGCATTGAACGGAACATCGTTGTAGATAAAAAATCTAGCACACGCCACCTTGGCTTGTTGGTGAGCCTCTTTATTCCATGCAGTGCCAAGCAATCCAGGTTGTGCACCAGGAGTGTTACGTGGAATAAAGAAGTTTTCCATGTTGCTGTCCAAAGTTCCCTTTGCTCGTATCCGTGGCCCAAGGGAAGAACCAGATGTCCCCACATCTGTATGTGACCCCATGGAACTCAAATCTGCCCTTGGGGCTGCCATTGCCTCTGCTGTTCTCTTTTTTGTTGCCTTCCTTTGATCATATGCTTCAAGCGTTGCTATTGCATCTCTCGTAGCCTCTTCAGTACATTCCGTACAGCTTGTGGTATCTCGGCATTGAATTTTTGCAAGGTGATATTTGAACCTATTAATGCCACCTTTTACAATTTTTTTGCAATGGTTGCAAAAAACATCTCCTCGTTTTGGACCTGGTCTCCCATGTTTCCAACAAGGGTCTCTCTTTTTGCCACCAACTTTAACTGTAGAAGCTGAATCCATTTTCTTTCAAAAAGATGTGGAAAAGAACCTAGCAAAAGAGAGGCAACATTTAGAGATAAATAACATTGTTACCAAAAAAAATCACAAACATCCAAAAATTACAATGACTGTATAACTGTATTTTATTTACAGTCAAAATAGATGACTCTCTAAAATTAAAATTTTTAATTGGTTGTGTATTTTTTTAAGTTTTTAACTTCAAATTTAAATTTAAATGAAATACTTTAATACACATTGACATTACACAGTTGACAGTCATTTCAAATGACTATGAGTATTTCACAATTGACTGTGTAATACACAGTCATTAATTACAATGTACATTAATGATTAATGTATTACACAGTCATCAGTCATTTGAAAATGACTATGTATTACACAGTCATTTCAAAATTTCAAATGACTGTGTATTACACAGTCATCAGTCATTTGAAAATGACTGTGTATTACACAGTCATCAGTCATTTGAAATTTTGAAATGACTGTAATGACTGTGTATTACACAGTCATTTGAAAATGACTGTGTAATACACAGTCATTTCTCATTTGAAATGACTGTAATGACTGTGTATTACACAGTCATTTGAAAATGACTGTGTAATACACAGTCATTTGGAAATGACTGTGTATTACACAGTCATTTCAAATGACTGATGACTGTGTAATACACAGTCATTTGAAAATGAATGTGTATTACACAGTCATTTGAAATGACTGTGACTGTGTAATGATGACTGTGTAATACACAGTCATTTGAAAATTTGAAATGACTGTGTATTACACAGTCATTTGAAAATTGAAATGACTGTGATTGTGTAATGATGACTGTGTAATACACAGTCATTTGAAAATTTGAAATGACTGTGTATTACACAGTCATTTGAAATGACTGTGACTGTGTAATACACAGTCATTTTCAAATGACTGTGTATTACACAGTCATTTCAAATGACTGATGACTGTGTAATACACAGTCATTTGAAATGACTGTAAATTGTAATTACTAATTACTAATGATTGTGTATTACACAGTCATTTGAAATGACTGTGACTGTGTAATACACAGTCATTTGAAATGACTAAGACTGTGTAATACACAGTCATTTTCAAATGACTGTGTATTACACAGTCTTAGTCATTCGAAATAAAACAATACAAAAAGATACCTGGTTGTGCGTGCAAATGCAAACAATACAGTCATTTTGACTGTGTAATACACAGTCATTTCAAATGACTGTGTATTACACAGTCAAAACGACTGTGTATTCGAAATAAAACAATACAAAAAGATGCCTGGTCGTGCGTGCAAATGCAAACAATACAGTCATTTTGACTGTGTAATACACAGTCATTTCAAATGACTGTGTATTACACAGTCAAAATGACTGTGTATTCGAAATAAAACAATACAAAAAGATACCTGGTCGTGCGTGCAAATGCAAACAATATAGTCATTTTGACTGTGTAATACACAGTCATTTCAAATGACTGTGTATTACACAGTCAAAATGACTGTGTATTCGAAATGAAACAATACAAAAAGATACCTGGTCGTGCGTGCAAATGCAAACCCTATGCAAATCGCGTGGCGTTTTTTTGCCTTCCGGAGTCGCGCGAGCCGCGAAATGGAATAAAGACTTCGGTTTTTTTTTTTGCCTGCGACTTAAGTCGCGTTTTTCTCGCATTTTGTGCCACGTTTCGGGCGGGTTTTGGCCATTAACGGCGATTATTTGCCAAAAAAATCGCGGCGAGTATATAAAAAAATCGCCCCGAGTATTTCCGCGATTAACTCGCGCGGGATTATGGATCGCGATTACTCGCGAGTTTTTGAATTGCTCGCCGAGTTTTTCATCTATGCTACGAATAGTGGATGGGGATCATAACTCCATGGGGTATCTATATGAGGCCATGGATAAGGCCAAAGAGGCGATTCAACACTTGTATGGGTCAAACAAGACCAAGTATGAACCCATATGGCGAATAATTGATCGAAGGTGGAACCATCAACTCCACCAACATATTCATGCTGCTGCCTACTTCTTGAATCCCAAGTTTTTTTACTCTCCGAGTTTCAGAGCAGATGCAGAGGTTAGAATTGGCCTTGACACATGCATTCAGAGATTAGTTGATGATGAGATCCTTCGAGACCTGATACTTGATGAGTTGCAGAGTTATAAGAAGGCCTTAGGGGAATTGTTTTCTTCACCTGATTGCAAACGTAGGAGAGCCACCTTACGACCAGGTAAAAAAAAACATATGTTTAATTTTTACCATTTATTTCTCTCTTTAAGATTATTGAAATCTTTACAAGTTATAAATCACATTTTGTATCCTTGCAGATTTGTGGTGGGAAGATTATGGTGCCACAACGCCTAATCTTCAAAAGCTTGCCATCCGCATATTATCACAGCCTTGTAGTGCTTCTGGTTGTGAGCGCAACTGGAGTGTTTTTGAGAACATCCACACAAAAAAGCGCAATAGGTTGACTCAACAACGCTTGAATGATCTTGTCTATGTGCGGTACAACATTCGATTACATGAGAAGAAGGTGCTAGGGCAAGATTCACATGAAGCACTTGACTTGGATGACATTGATCCATATGCAGCAGAATGGGTTGCTTCTCCTGATGATGTTGATAATGATTTGGATCCATTCCTTACTAATGAGCAGCTGAGTGAGTTGGAGAGGGCAGGAGAGGAATGGGATGCGGAAGTGGCAGCACGTGAGGAGGAGCAGGAGGTTGATCATGCAGCAGAGGCACCTGTTAGTGTTGAGGATGTTGCCACTATTTCAGCACCACCCACCCAGCGGCCACAATCTGTTTTGAGCTTTAGTCGTAGACGCAATTTATGATTTCTTATTTTCATTGATACCAAACTTTGAACTTGATATGTAATCACAATTTCAGAGGTTCTTGCTTTGTGGTCTATGACTCTATAACTCTATGAGACTGTCACTATGATACATTGATATGTATTGAACTCTTATTCATATGCTGCACTTGATTTTTGGTTTATGCTATGATACTTGCATTTGTTGCTATGTATTACCAAAAAAATTTGATTTATATATCATGGAAATCATATATGTTATACAAATTTGGTGTAAATGTGTGTTTTTGAATTATATATAAAAAAAAAATGTATTTTCAAATGTTCGATAAAGTTGCCAAGTTTTGCCGAGTTTTGGCGAGTCCCGAGTTTTTAAAATTTTTTGGCCTTGCCGAGTTATTGCAAAATCCGAGTTTTTCAAGCTTGATCCAACCAATAATTGGATCCCAAATTAATCTAGGACCTTGGTATGTCTTCTCATGTGTATCTCCTTCAAGCTTCCGCTCAGAGTTGCCGAAAACTCCTTTGTCCCTCCCTGGGAACGCGTTTTCCCATATCCGTTCCCGTTTCTAAAATGGATACGTATCCGATACAGCCCAGATACACGTCGAATGTTGTACCCACGCATGCCCAAAAATCCTTGGTTTACAACCATGCTAAATACTAGTGTGGTTTGATTTTTTTTTTAAATTGACGTAAATCTTCCTAAATTTAATTTTAAAAAACTTCATTAATGCATTTTTTTTTAAAAATGTATTAACAAAACCTACACCAAATGAGAAAGACAAATGAAATGTTTTTCTATTTTACTGACCCATTTTTTGGGTTATCTTCCAATGCAACTCTTCTATTTTTGCATATTGTAAAATGTTAAATCAACTTATCATTATTTTGTAGCAATTATGTGTCTATATTGCTTTTGAAGTAATGAAAATCTCCTTGAATAACTTAGAAAATTGTGTTAAATATGTGTATGTGTTTTTTATGAATGACGTGTCCAGCCATATCCATATTGCGGGTCTTGAAAAATAGCCGTATCTGTATCGGATACCATACCCATGTCCATGCAACTTTGCTTCCGCTGCTTCACTTTGACATAAACATCATTATTCCCAAAGCTGGGAAGCAACTCATCATGATCCCAATGAAGTAGTGCACCAAACATGCCAATCCCAAGATCCCAAATCAGCATGCTCTCACACCAACAAAAAGTGAAGGAATAGCTGTCCCTTATCATGCCACCAATGCCAAATGTCTATCTAAATCTGAATGAGCTCCCATGGATGTGAAAAATTATCATTGCAACAATCATGTCAATCCACCATATGCTGCTGGAAATCCCACTCAAAATGATGCAGCAAGTACCTCCAATGAAAGGATGATGGAATCTAATCACTATACCAACCTCCAACAAAGAAAGAATGATCCCAATCTTTCCAAGTCCTCCAACCAGTTGCTGTCCTAAAGGACCAAACTGAAGTCTTTGTGATCAGTAGTGTGAAACAACCATCTATTGCCATTGTGAGAACTCTAACCTAATGAACTATGGCTGAAAATTCCATGCTCACAAATGTAGAACAGCCCTCTATCCTTGTGATGTAACTCAAAACCCAAAGTTTCGAACATGAAGTACTACTGTCCTCTACATGCTCCGCGATGTCTTCTTCATTTACCAAATATACTCTCCAAGTGTAATCAAGGAATTATATTGTTATGAAGCAAAGGCATAATGTCAAACCTTGCATGCAATGTGATTCTTCAATTCTTATCACATGTTCTTGCATAACAACAGGATGAATGAAACCATGTAAAGATGGGAGATGGCTGATCATCAACATGAGACTCCTTTATTTTGCACCTTACAAATGTGACTTCATAGATGCTATCATAGGCTGCTGTCCCAAGGTGTGTGACTTACTAAAAACTCCGTTCAAGAGCTGTCAGACTTCCCACCTCAAGGCTTCTATCAAGTGAACGTGTCTCCACAGACTCCAATCCAACCCAAAAACTGATGTAGACCCAGATAAATCTAAAAAATGCAATGTATAACCATGTAGGACGGCCACATGTCAACCATGAATCCATAAAAATTATGTCACAAACCAACCAATAAACAGCTGCATAAGCATATAAAATAGGTGACAAATCCATAGTTGTATTGTAGTTGTCTCCATTAATACCCAAAGTCAAACCATGAGTGGTTGATCCACTAAACATATCACCCATAAAATCATGATAAAACCTCAATGAAATTGTCAACATCAACTAAAAACTCAGAATTTTGGATGTTAGAGAGCTCTTGCTTCTCATCATCCCCGGAGTCGTGTGAATCACAATCTTGTTGAAGATAAAGCTTGGCTTGATGAGTCATCAACATGGCATTCCTTGCCTTCTCCAGCCAACTCTCTATCATTCTTTGGGACTGATTTAATGTTACTGTCCCAAAGTTTACAAATTCAGTCCTCTTATAGTATGAATTATCACAAATTTTATGTCTAACCTTTGCATCTTGTACACCATTAATTGGAGAGTCAATAGCACTTACATTTTCATGAGTATAGACAGCTTACTCATGAGTATAAAGAGAGATAGTGCTGCTGGCCTTAATCAGAGATTTAGAGCTGATTGTACCTTTTCTTTCAGTGCCTTTGAAGTCTTCAATGCTAGAGTACACTTGCATACACTTGGCAACCCTATCTTGTAGAATTCATGTCTTGAATCTATGTCATCATCATACTCCATCAAGGTAACAACATCACAAGTTGATTCATGCCCTTCTTCAACCACTGGTATGAAATCAGATTGTTGGCAAATTGAGGTTTCACCCTTTACCTCATACTTATCTATCTACTCATGAATGTCTACCATGCTACACTTCTTGTCACCACTATCCTTCTTGGATTTGTGCCCATGTGATGTCACAAGACTGCTGTCCCAACTCAAAAGACCGGAACCTTTCCAAAGTGTCTTCATTGCTCTTTCTAGTATCTTTTTTGAGGGAAGATTGTTCCTTCACGAGTGCTGGCCTATGAGGTGTATCGTGCTGCAATAATATAAATTATTAGCTGCTAAAGCTGATCTGTTTTTCATTACTAACCATCTCCACAGTGTAGTATGCAAAACAAACCAAACATTATCAAATTGTAAGATCTTCCTATTAGGCAATCTCTTAGTCTCTATAATCAGCTCTCTAAGACAAAATGCCTCACGATCTTAGCAAATGTTCTTCCATTGTGGATGATACATGTTTAACCAAAACGGAATCAATAATGTTTCCTTCTACAAGAATAGGTATAACACTAGTGGCTGGTCCACCAAGTGTGTGTCCATTATCATCATAGTTTTGAACCTTCGAAGGACTCTCTAAAAGAGGAAAATCATGAACCTCAGATGCAAACAAAATACCCAAACTGAATTTTCAGAATCATACCTCTTCTCTTGTTCACACACATCAACATGTTCTTCTTGTTTGCTTACCTCAAGAAGATCTTCCTTTGCACACTCAACTTGTATACATTCTTCTCTTGGAAGAAATAATGATCTAATGTATGATTCCCTTTGTTTCCTTGCATTATCTAGCTGGTTGCATCGTTCCTTGACCTCTTGTAGGTGCTGTCTTGCTTGGCAGCAAGCATCTTTGCCTCCTTAGCTCTTTGTAACTACCCACCACACGTATCTTGTGTCCTTTTAACATTTTCCATAGTATGATGTACAAAATTAGAACCTTTGCAGCTTGAATCCACAATATATACTTCATGTTTGACACCTTCAACTTCAGTTCCAACATTGGAAGACTCAACAATACCATCATCTTCATGTGTAATGGATGCTACCTCATGATGAAGCAAGGATTTAGAACTGCTGTTGCAAAATCAGAATGGATGTCATACCTTTGTGTCATGTTTTCAACATTCACAAGAATCTCTTCATCTCTTGTAGAATGCTTATTAAATTTCTCATAAAAAATTTTACAAACCTCACTTATGGATGAACCAAGCAATTATTTTCCATTGAATATCATTGTTTCCTTGTACAATTTGTCACCCTCTTTAGGTGCCTCCTCTTGATCCAAACTCTCATATAGTGGAAGTGATCTTGTGAACAGGGTCTCACCTTCTTTAAGAATCCTACATGATGAATAATCTTTGCCTTCCATATGATCACTTGTAGGCTGCAAAGGCCTGTCAGTTGAACAAGTATGTCTCCTCTCGTGTCTAGGAGATTCCATCACACTATCAACCACCGAAGAGATCCTGCTTCTCTCATGGCTACTAGCAACTGAAAATATCTATCATGTTTGTGATGTCTAGCATTTTTATCACCCCTATCTCTAGGCCAATCCAACTCCAATCTGTCAAGGGTACCGACAATCCTATTCAAAGACTGGACAATCAACTATTGAGTATCAACAAGTGTCCTCAAAAACTGACGTACATGCAAATCATCCTGCTGTCCATGAAAATCCCTTCGTCGGGGACTCTAACTACCTCCTCGTCTATCACCCATAGTGTCACCTACACTTGTAGTCTCCTCTATATAAGTCTCAATGTGCTGAACTGACGTATCAAAAAGCCATTTCTCCCACTATTCAGCTTCTCTTTTCCTTACACTCTCTTGGTATCTTTTTCCTCTGTCATTGGCTCCCATAGAAAATGCTCAAACTCAACATGCAACAAATGCCCACTATCATGCAAGGCTCCAAAATGGCATGCAAACATCTGGGTAGTCTAAAATCTAACATACAAAGTAAACCCACCTTCTGGAACTAATCTGAACTGCCATGCAATCAGACCCACAAATCTGTACTTATTTGGAAATGGCATCCAAAAGAAACCCACTTCATAAAACTGATTTAAACTGTTATGCAAATATCTGGTTATCTAAGTAGAAGACATGCACTGATAGGAAGCAACATGCAAGACACTGGATCACCTCCAAACTGACATGCAAGAGCCTGAGTCACCTCCAAACTGACATGCAAGAACAGCTAACTCACATGCAATTGAAATCTCTGTCATGCACTGATAAACACAACAGGCTAGCAGGAATACCAACTCTGATAACACTATAATTTCTCAGACTTGGATAATGCTTCAAATCTAATTTGGGTTTTGATTTTTGCTCATGTTTTGTTTCAACATAATGTAATATTGCAACATGCAAACATGCAGATTGAGCATGCAAGATGAACAATATAGATTTCCAAGAAAACGAATCAACGAAATGCAAAGAATCTAAATAAGTCAATGGGTATTCTTTTGATATAGAAATGTATTGCTGTTTATAAACACATGCTGCTGTTACAAATCAGAGAATGCATAATGCCATCATGTAACACATAACGAAATGTCTCCATTTAATATATAAGATATCAAACCCTCTGAAAAATCTGCAAGATAGATCATCAAATCTCCATGAAAACTGAACAATGATGTGCAACTGTGAATCCTGAGATGAATTCACCAAGGGAGCTGATCCAGGTTTTTGCCCAAGTAGCCAAAAGCTCTAAGGTTTTTGTCCTAGGGTTTGCTGAACCTGAAAGCTAAAGCTCTCAAGCTCTCAAGAAAAAGTTTCTTTCAAAATAATAAGTCGAGAATGAATCCTCATTGCACTTTTTCCTCCTTTTATAATACTTTCCTTTTTGAAAGTAATACTTTTTTATTTCTCTTTTAATTTACTTTTCCCCTCAAAAGTGACTTTACTTTATAATTTGTCATTGACATTATTATAAAGTCACTTTATAAAATAAAGTATGTCCAGCTTATAATTGATTATATTCAAATAATCCCATTGGACTTAGGACTATTTAACATTTAATTAATTAATTTAATCCCTTAATTAAATCCAATTAGCCTACGGGAATATAATAGGCTAATAATCTCTTCTAAGTAATCACTCGGAGAAAAGGGGACATTACAGATTCATTGAGAGTGAGAGCAACTTGTGGGCATGGGGACTTCTTGTTGCCAAGTGCTTTGCATTCATGGGGGTTAAGATAGTTGTGTGAGCGAATCCATTTAAGGCCAAGCATTATCGGTGTAACCCAACCTATGCTCTTCGAATCTAAGCTTTTGTAATTGTGTTGTCACATAATGGATAAATAACAGATTCTTTGCCCCAATTTGTGTGTATGCGTAAATTCTTGCATTGTTGTAGTTCTTTGTGTATTGCAAAGATTTCTATGTTGCGTAGCGTAATTCTATGTGATCTTTGCTGCAAATTGTTTGGTTTAATTCTGCATTGAATTTCTTTGATCCAGCTTCTGCAAGGCATAGTCCAACCAGCACGCTCCTCAAGTCTTCTTGAGTCGAGTGAGACAGAAGCTTGGTGCATGGAGTGTTGTGCGCGAGCTCAACCCTCTAAAAAATGTTGTCTAAAGGTGTCGATGCTCCAATCTTGTGTGGATCTCAAACTGTTAGTTCTAATGGAAGAAACATGTAAATTGTAAACTGTTAGCTGTGACAGAAATGACTCGTGCCCTAGCCAAAAAAAAAAATGTTTACTACCCAAGGCTTGACTGTAGCCTTGGTTGCTTCTTTCCATACAAACTCAAACAAATTTCAATGCTTTTCATAAGTTTTTTTATGTTTGCCAAATTTCTAACTTCAAGCATGAAGTTCGATGAACCCTATGAACTAAGCTTCTAGCCAAACCCTCAAAAAGAAATACAACTAGATGGCCCCCTTAAACTAAAATTAAGTCCTTCGCAAAAAGTAAAAGCCGCTAAGAAGAGTTTGTAGGAGAGCACTAATAGATACAAAGAATCAATTGTTTCTTCTTTTAACGATCGAAATAATTCCAACAAATGCAATGAAGCAAATTGATTTTTGATTCCTCTGCATCGATACCTTAATATCACAAATCTCTAAAGCTTGGAGTATCATTGCAAAAAGCTTAAATTATTTTGAGTATACATTAATATTTATGTAAGCCATGTACAATAGTTAAATGTGTTTCCCTCTTAAAAGGGTTGTCTCTATCATAGATTGTAGACTTGGCAAGCACTCGCAGACAAAAAGCCAAAAAGATTTAATCCTCATGGGAACTTGTGACACTGTTTTCTGGTCTTGTGTTTTTATTGCCAACTAAATCAACCAATGAACAATGTAAAGCAAGATGATTTTAAATTGACTAAAGGATGACAATAAGTCGATGTAGGATAATTGTAAAGTGGGAACAAAGAAACACAAAAATTGCTGAAAACGCACAATTCTTTGGTATTTTGCAATGTTCACAAATGTATTATGTTACCGATTTTCTATGTTCAGGTGCCTAAGGTTTCTAAACGTTGAGTGAAGACCATTTTGCACATAAAAGCATCTAGGACCAGTTAATGCCTTTTTAAGGAAGTTAACATTTTTTTTTGAGTTGTTGAGGTTTGCCAAAGTTTTTGCCTGGTCAGTTTAGTTGGTGCTGGTAAGAGTAATACTGGTCAAGTTGATAAAGGACTTGTGACTTAGGTACCCAATGAGTCCCAATGGGTACATTCCATCAAGTTTATGAAAATGAGGGAAAAAATGCATAAAATTTTGAAAATGCTTAAACATAAAAGCATGAATAATGAAAGTCAAGCATATTTTGGAGGATTTGGATGGTTAAAAGTGAAAGAATCATGAAAAATGGCATGCACCATGATGATTTGTGTGATCTCAAATTCTTTAATTTAGGCTTCGTTGAAAGACCCCCAGCTAGGTTGCACTGAAATTTTTCTGATTTTTATGCTGCTGATTGAAGATTTTAAGGTTGTTTACTGAGTTTTGTGCTTGAGATTTTGTTGCCAATGGATTGTATAGGGTTTAATCATAAACAGTGCCAATGAACCACAACTTTTGAACTCAAAATGCAGAAATAATATTGATTGATAATTAATTCCAGAATTCTGATTTAGGCACTACAATATAATAATTTTCAGATTTAAGAATTCTAATTTACTGAGACAACAAAATTGCATACCACGAGTCCAACGCCTAGCCTGGAGTGGGTTTAATTGAAAGAAGAACACAATCTATGAGCTCCCAACTGCTGAAGGTGGCTCCAAATAGTTTTATTTGCTCCTACAACAATTATCAAAAACTGAGTTCCACGCTTGGCTCCTAGGTAGGATTATTCAATTAACTAACAAAAACAACAATCTGGACTAAAATGAACCCCTAAAGCCTGCTGAAATCATCAATTCTATGCAAGAAGATGCCGACAATGAAGATCATACAAGTTTCAACCCTTATCTGAGCTGGTACGGCCAATACTTGCAACCTGGAGTCTGCTGAATGGTACGTCCAGCAATGGGAAAGGTACGGTTGGCTTAAGGTTGCACTGGAATGCTGATATATGCTAATAAAAATCTATGATCTGCAATTATATTATGATATCTCACTGTTGTAACCAAATCTGAGTGCAAATCAACCTGTACTGAAGTCCAATGATGCCCAGATGAAGACCCTGTGTAGATCTTCCCCAATAGTGAATTGGGTTTCTGTCCAATTCACAATTTCTTCAAGGGTTTTTGTCCTCAAAGAACCTAATTTCTGGTTATGACCAGTTACGTGCTTGGATTGGCTTATCTTTTTCCTTTTCATAATCAAGGTGAACAGTGTTCGCATTGTTTTCTACCTGATCTGGCACTTGGATGATTTAGCATATCCCTATCATCTTTAGAGACAACTTGGAAAACATTCTTTTCTTGATCTCAAAATCATAGATGGCATTAGCCCAATAATCTTCCAGTTGTATCCCATGCTTGTGCCTCATGCCAGACACCATTCTTATCTTATTGTACAAATCAAAATCCGATCTTGCAGTGTGGGGTGTGACGTGGTAGAATTGCAGCTCCTCTGTTGTTGCCAATAATGGGCACAATTCATAATAATTTCCCATGACGATCGGAAATTTGAGCCCACCTTTCTTTTTTTGAATCTTGTTACAGGCAATCAGGCGTCTCCTTAATTCAAGCAGCACCATTTTATCTGTTGGGTATCTTGGGAGCCTATAGGGCTGGGAAGAAAATCCCTGGACTTGGATGTAAGTAAATCTCGAAAACTAGATGAACCAAGCCTCGTACTTCTTCACCAATTTCCTCACTTCCTATGACACCCTTGTGTGAACATGTCCCTATAAGGACCAGACAATGTGCATAGTAAAGGTGTCGTTTAATTGCCTTGGACTGCATCCCATGGGTCCTTTGCTTGATAATCCACTGAACTTGTCCATTCTTGCCACCATATGAACAATGTAGGAGCTCATGTAGAAGGATTGGGACTGCTTCAAATTCTTTAGTTGTTCGTCCAGGTTGTTATTGATCATCCTTGCCCAATCCACCATCTTTATGGCATCCATCACTTCCTCAATGAAGTAAAACATCCATGGCTCAAAGATGTATGCCTGTGGACATCCCATAATCCGGCTCATCATCAGCACAAGATCAGCGTACTCTTGCTTGAAGTCCATGTTGATAAGCTGCTTGGGCATTTTGGAATGGTGAGGCTTTGGCTTTTGCATCCACTTTTTGTTGATGATTCCAACACACTCCTCTATTCCGGAGTCATAGAACATGGCCACCCTTTTCTTAGTCTTGAAGATCATGGATTGAAACACGGGGATTCCAAAAGCCTCACCAATTGCTTCAACGGTGAGATTTGCCAAGAGTCTATCATCAAGTGCAACAAATGCTCTTCTTTTGGCATCGTAGTGTTTTGCAAATTCAATGATCAGCTCCAAACACTGGATAGCAAGAGGCAAACCGGCAGCTACCACAATTCCACTTCTAACTATCTTCTTGGTGACAACTGATGAAGGATGTCCATCGTGACCACATATTCTTTTCCTGAATTCTTCCAACTTGAATGTTCATGAGTTGATGTCACTAACTTCCCTCCACTTTGAAATGATCTTTGACTTGGGGAGGAATCCCTTTTGTTCATTTTTTATCTGTGTATGCCTGGAAGCGTTCGCCACCTTGCTTGACTTTGAAGTGGTCATCATTCCCCAAACTTCACCTGTTCAAACCCACAAGCTGAAAGGCCCAACAAAAGCAGAAGGCTTGCAAGTTCAATGGCCCAGCAGGGGTTTGAATCTTAGTGGCTGCTTCACCAACGGAGTGTTTCTACCACAGCAATAAATGTATATAGATATAGATATAGATATATGGTTTTTAATTTATATAGATATAGATATAGATATATGATTTTTAATTTATATAGATATATATATAGATATAGATATATGATTTTTAATTTATAATTGATATAGTTAATTTTTGCTCAAACAAAGACATACAATTCATCATGTGAGCAATATATCCAAAGTGCTCCACGAAATAAATCTGAATAACAACAAACAAGCTTACATACTTGTAATAAAACAGCCTCCAACACCTAATCATTAAAATTTGTCTCTACCTAAAATAGTAGTTGCAAGGTAGGTATTGCCAAAACCAGTGGCTTTCTAATCTTTTACTTCAGCTAAACAAATGCCTTTTGTTGAATTCTACCCCATATAAAAGACTTACCAATTGCCATCAGGGAATATAAAGCATTGCAACTGTGGAATATGATTTGATAAGCTTTCTCAAATATTGAACTACCCCTAGAAAACTCCTTGCCTCAATCACAATGAAACTGTGAAAGTTTTGGATCCCTTCAAAATGGCTTCCACTTTTATTAAATTCCTACCAATAGCTGGATCGTTGTCTGATAAATTTTGATCTCAGCTACTTCATAGACTTTTCTAATCTTTGATTTCAGACTTAGATAACTATTTGGTGTATTTGGTGACTGCCCTTTTAAAAAGTTAACTGAATATAAACAACAAAAATCTATTTTCCTACAATTCATGGGTTAAACTCTATTTTATTTACTCTCTATATCTCTATGCTATGGAAATGCCCTTTAAGTTTTTTTTAAAAGTAGTTTGTGTCTATAATCAGCAATATGAATATAAACAACAAAAATCTATTTTCTACAATTTATAAGTTAAACTCTATTTTATTTAATCTCTATATCTCTATGCTATGGAAATGCCCTTAAGTTTAGAAAAAAAGTTGTTTGTGTCTATTTTTCTATAATTTTTTACGATTTTTTTAAATTAGATTTTTAACCCATTTTTTCAAAAAATCTTATACTGTTGATTTGCCGATTTTTTCCCCAAACAATTTTTGCTGCTATGATATAAAGCATTGCAAGTATGAAATATGATTTGGTAAGATTTCTAAAATATTGAATTAACCCTACAAAACTCCTTGCCTCAATCACAATGAAATTCTTGGATCACTTCAAAATGGCTTCCACTTTTACTAAATTCCTAACAGTAGCTGGATTATTGTCTGTTAAGTTTTGATCCCAATTACTTCATTCTACAATTCACAGGTCCCATTGAACTCTATTTTATTTGCTCTCTATATCTCTATGCTATGGAAATGCCCTTAAATTTTTATTTTTTTAAAGTTTCTCTTTTTCTAAAATTTTTTTTTTTTTTTTTTTAAACCAATTTTTTCCCAATGTTTTCAAAAAATAATATACTTTTGGTTTGCCAATCTTTTCCCCAAATGATTTTTGCTGCTATGGTCATTAAATAACTCATCCAATTTGTAGAAAGCAAAAAAACTTAATCGTAATCAAACTTTGATCACATTGGGATGATACTGAAGATGTCTGATGATGATCAAAGCTAACAGAGTGACTTACTAAAAATAGACATTCTTTCCAAGAAGTTTGGAGAACACTCCAGGAGTCCAAAAACACTTTTGAAAGTGCCATAATGATCCATGCTACCAACTAGGCTCATCGCCAAAAATAAAAAAATCCTAATATATAGAACCAGCATTCTCTGAGAAGTTTAGAGTTTTCCCAACACACCTAGAAGCTTGTGGGAAAACTCAGAAACTGGCCAAAAGCTCACAAAAAAATATAGCTAAAAAAGGAAACATTACCATATTAAAAGGTTAACAAATAGAAAATCTTGAATTCCTACGTCAAGTGCTACAAAAACCAACCCATTTAATACTAGTCGATCAAATTGAATGAAGTAATATTCTATTCATAAAAGAAATTTATCATATTGAACTGTTGGGTGCAACTAAAGCTTTAACCCATTAAGTTGGGTAGTATGTCACTAAAAGCATGTACTTATAACTTAACAAATCACTTGACTTCTTAGGAGGGCCTATGAAACATAAGCACCATCTCTCAATGAAATCTTGTCATTGCAAAGGGTACATAAGCATGAAATCCCTCTTCAATGAAGCTCTCATCAATGAAGAAATACCCACCAAATTTGATAAGACCAGGTAACATTTTTTTCAGATATAATGAGATAAACTACTACGTGAACAAAAATATATTTTTTCTAAAACGGTTCAACAAGACTGGTACCTCAATAGAGCCAACATTTGTTGCACCGATTGCAGCAACAGCAAAAAATCCTTCAGACCACTTGCCTTCAAGCACCACCTAGTCATAAAAAGTAAACCAGTTTAAAACTTGAGAACATAGAAACTAAAATTGCAAGCAGGACTTGCCTGTAAAATTATAAGTTTTTCTGAAGCACATGACATGCTAACTCATGATTGTGTGAATAACTTAAACGTTAAACCCTAAATGAAAAAATCATTCAATTTCAATTTCTATGACCTTGACACACAACCGGAAGCTAAATTTATGACAAGCTGATGCAAATAGATATTTGACATGAATAAAGGCAAACAGCAGCACAGATGTTCAAATTAACAAGAAGGTAGATATGTTCATGATAATCCCCAAATAGATGGCACAAATGGTAAAAACACTTATGGAAGAAATGCAACAAGAGCTTAATAAACAAATAAAAACTTGGCTAGGAAGGATCTACATGTAACCAATTCATGTTAACCTTTCGTAAGTGTCAATTCATAAAAAAGACATTCACCTAGTAAATGGTCTTCTAATTGAGTAGACAACATCACAACAAATCTTATGTATATGACAAAATGAATTAGAAAATGCCTAATATGCATTTCTATCAAAGAATTAAAATGAAATTATTCAAACATAAGCTGTAAAATTTAGAAACACATCCAGATGATGATAATAAGCATATAACAAGGAAGATTAGCAAGTGTGCCCTGTGCGAGTTCATTAAGAGCTAAATGGTAGATAATGAACAAAATATGGAAAGGAAATAGCAAGATCCTAGGTTAATCCTAAGAGAAAAATAATGATAATAGTTTTGATCTGCACAAATTTACATTAAGTAACAACTTTAATAGCAAAAGTCTACAAGATATATCCTAGGAAAACTCTTACAGGAAAAACATCAGTAACAAAGGAATGCACTCAATGTATTCATCTCAAATATAGGATTACAAGACAATGCAGAGTTCAGTGTTTCAATGGAGATCTTCAACAATATGTCTAGAGCAATTCCAGTTGCATGACTCCTACAAAATCAGAGAGCATGCAAACTCCATCCCTCACATCAAATATATAGGCCAAGGCAATCTAGGAAACCATCCGATACCATGAGTAAAAACAAGGGACCTAATTTGGAGACAAAAAAACCAATGCCCCCACTTATGAATGCGTCTCCCAAGAATAGAATTGAAATCCCAAGTGATGCAGTCCACCCACCAAACTTGGGCACTCCAATTTGGTCCCTTGAAAACCCTTACAAGATGCTCTTATGCATGTTATAATTACTGTTTAAAGATGCTCTTCCAAGTCTGCTATGTACCCTCCTTACATTCTCTTACACACACCATAAAATCTCTTGCACACCTTACAATGTACATAGCATAGATGCTCTTATACATTATAATACAAAGTGTAGTAGTCTCATATAAATAATCTTGAGATTCCTCCTGATTGTGCCACCCCATTCCATACCAGCCTAAATATTGCAACAAATTCCAATTAATGTTTTACATGGACTTGCAAAGTTTACAACAACTACTCCTTGCAAACTGTTTGAACAAATTATTTCAGTACTGACAAGGTCTGCAAATAAGTCAAACTAGTAACATAAAGCTTATGGTTACTGAAACATTACTTATCATAGGAAACAAATCTTAACAGGAAGAGGTAATTTATGGCAATTCAAAATTGTGAGATTTTGCCAAGATCAAGAGCTCAATGAAATGTACAAAATAGAGACACAATATAGGACAAGAATAAACTGTATTCTAAACAATAGAAAATGATCAATAGTTCAATAGTTACAATGAATATGAGCCTGCTTATATACGCAAGGCTATATGGATATGTGAGCACACAAACATGACATGTGGCTCAATAAGAAACAAGGGTAGGTAGGAAATAGGTGTGGGTAGGTAGGAGAAACAATATAATAGTCCACATGAGGTGGATCACCCACCGAAAGTGGAATTATCACTCCACAATAAGTGGCTATGATAAAGTAGTAACAAGATCAACACCATAAAAGGTGGAATTTCTCCTACACACACTATCCCAATGTGGCACAAACACCCAAGTGTCTCATACCCAAACTACTATGAAATGCATTTCCTAAGTAAACTTAAGTGTAATAATATCCAAGATGAATAATTATTTACACCAACACCCCCCCTTAAGTGCAACTTAGGGGAATGCACTTAAGTCTACAATGAAACTAAGCAATGCAAGATGAGTCCCGACTACTAGGCCATGTTAGGTACTGTTGATGTGTCTTTTGTACACAACCAAACACAGAATAAAATACCCAGAGGTATCTTATCCTCTCTTGAATAAAGTTCCCGAATGCTAAAGATATCACAGAAGGATCAATCGGAGAAACTTCAAGGTTCTGTTATGTAGGATCTCTACTCGTGGATAAGCTCTTCATGGTATGATGTGATTTGTTGGAATCACAAGGGGACTTACACTCGATGACCTGAACGTCTGATTTGCTAGAATCACAAGTCCTATTTACTAATTGGAAGACAAACAAATGGTAAAAGATGCAGGGTTCGGGAAGTCTACTCTACTACCTAGAATGCGAGAAGATGGATGAACGACTAGGTGGAGTCCTACTGGGCTGGGTCTCACCATCAGGCTTGAACAATCCGACACCAACTCAATGCGATCTTCTAAGGGATGCTTTCAATACGTTCAAATCGTACACCATCAGACATTGATCACCATTCAAGATAATGCATGAACAATAGACGTGTAACGACTTAAGATTAAGCTCATTTTATGCCACTTGACCACGCAGGGTGCACTTACAATTAGTAAGAGGCTAGTGGTATGGATTAGATGGATTCCATACAAGTGCATTCAACAACTTCTTTCATTCAATTTAATTATCTATCATCTAAAATGAAGATTCAACAAGAGACCATGCATATTGCAACGAAACAACACATTTCACCATAACTTCAATGAAAATGGAGTTTGTTTACAATCACTGGCAACAATTTCTTGCCTTGTCCTCCTAATTTACTCTAATTGCTATTCTATCAACTGACTATTCACTATTGCTAACTATTCACCCACTATCAACTATTGACTAACTATTAGCCTTTACAAATGAGGAGTCAGGGCTTATATAGTGCTCTCAATACAATTCAATGGCTCGGATCAATTTGAGATCAATGATCGAGATTTTACAATGAAAACCCTAATTAGAGTTTGTTACAACAAACGTAATTCTAGCCAATGAAAAAATTGCATTATTTGGACACATGTCTTCTCTGGAATATTCGACCAATGGATAACTGGGGTAGGTACATCAAAGTTTGTGTCATCTTTGATGAGTCAGGTACATTGAATCTGGACACGCTGAGGTGGACCAATCCAACTGGAAGAATGATGACTGGGACGCCACCCTGTCCGACACTTGCAACTTGGTTGATGTTTCAATTTGATGATGCTGAAAAGATAACTTTAATTAACTCTTCTGAAACTATTGGCTACTTCAACGGACCCTTGCTTTAACCTCCTTTGTCTTTGATGTGCAGGATGGATGGTGAACCTTTCCTTGAAATGCTGGACTGGAAGAGGTCGTCCCTGATGATGCTGAACTGGAGGAGGTCGTCCTTGATGATGCTGGACTGGAGGAGGTCGTCCCTGATGATGCTGGACTGGAGGAGGTCGTCCCTGATGATGCTGGACTGGAGGAGGTCGTCCTTGATCTGGCCTGGTCTTCTTTCATCTGCAAGACAAACCATAAGATGATTAAGGACACAACATATTTATTCTAACATAGCATTTTATACCTTAAATCATCAACAAGAAGACATCAAAATGAAGTTTTCTCAAGATTCTTTCCAGGGACAGGCTCCATAAGAATTTCGCCCTAGACCCTTTGGAAGGGTTAGGAGCGAAATTCAAGTTTTAGGTCTCAGCTCTTCATTTCCTTCACTCCAATTTATCTTGTAGGGCAAAGCAACATCATTTCAACCTCAATCACGCCTTAGGACTCAAAGTCTTGACTTGACACAAGGCGGAAATAGGTAGATTAAAGAATTTCACTCTGGACCCTTTGGAAGGGTCAGGAGCGAAATTCACCTTTTAGCTCAAAATTTTTATTTTTAATGTCAAATATCTTTCCAAGGCATTCCAAATAGCTTCTCTCACCCTAGTCTAGGCCTGACTTCACTCAAAATTTGGAGAAAAGGATGGTTTTAGTGTTTTTCGCTCTGGACCCTTTGGAAGGGTCAAGAGCGAATTTCTCTCTATGCTTGTTTTCCCTCACTCAACTCCATTTCTTTCACTTTCTATACTTGGAATCTCATCTTTGGATCCCTTTCCCATGCTTGCAACATTTTGTTTGATCTCAAAATGACTAGAAAAGAGAATTTCGCTAGGAATCATGGCCAGGGACAGGACCTATAATGAATTTCGCCCTGGACCCTTTGGAAGGGTCAGGAGCGAATTTCTTCCTCTAGCCCAAAATCATCATTATTGGAGACAACAATCCATTCAAGGGCAATCTCAAGGGCTTCTACCATCTTTGTCTAGGCCTGGCTTGGCACAAATATGAAAGGAATAGATGGATTTTAGAATTTCGCTCTGGACCCTTTAGAAGGGTTAGGAGCGAAATTCTTGTTTTAGGCTTATTCCTCCATCTTTCAACCTCAACCAACCTCAAAAGGGCAAGAACATCAATCCTCACATTCATGCAAGCTATAAAAACCCAAGTTTGACTTGACTTTGTAAGGAAAATAAGTGATTTTAGGAATTTTTCTCTGGATCCTTTAGAAGGGTCAGGAGCGAAATTCATGATTTGGCTCAATTCCTTTAAATTTGATAATCTCTGGCAAGTCAAAGTCACACCTAAGGACACCCCCAATCCTAATTCACCTTGGACCACCCTAGACTTGGCATAAAATTGAGGGAAAAGATAGGTATTGCACAATTTCGCCCTGGATCCTTTGGAAGGGTCAGGAGCGAATTTCCATTTCTAGACTTGATTCTTCATCCTTTCAATCCAATCTTCATTGCAAGGTAAAATTTCATCTCTTTTCGCCCAAGGAACAAGGTTTCAAGCCCAAGCAAGGTTAAAAATATAGGTTTGCAAGAATTTCGCTCTAGACCCTCTGTAAGGGTCAGGAGCGAAATTCACCTTCCTGGACAAAATCCTCACTCTTCAACGCTTCAAACATTCTCAAAGGCAAAAAACATGTCCAATCTTCCTTTCATCATGCCTTGGATGTCAAAATTTGGTCAAACAAGGAAGGGAATGAGATCTAGGAGGATTTTCACTCTGGACCCTTTGGAAGGGTCAGGAGCGAAAATCATGATTTGGGCTAGATTGTTCGTTTTTCAAACTTCAATCTTGTTTTGGGAGCAAACATAGATCATTTTCCACTTAAGGAACAAGGTTTTAAGCCCATTCAAGGTAGCAAATGAGGTTTATAGTGAATTTCGCTCTGGACCCTTTGGAAGGGTCAGGAGCAAAATTCATCTCTTAGGCAAAATCTTGATCATCCAAAGCATCCAACTCCCTCTCAAGGCAAGAACATACCCATTCATCCTCCATCATGTCAACACCTAGCCAAAACAAGGAAGAAAACAAGAGCTATAAGGATTTTCGCTCTAGACCCTTTGGAAGGGTCAGGAGCGAAAATCATGTTTTTGACCTTGATTCTTGATTTTTCCAACTTTAATCTTCTTTGGGAGGCAAACATGGGTCGCTCTTCTTGCATCTCCATCTTAGTTCTGACTTTGGCAAAGGGGAAAAGGAGTGTTTTCAAGAATTTCTCTTTGGACCCTTTGGAAGGGTCAGGAGCGAAATTCATCTTTTAGTCTAGAATCCTTCATCTCATCCACCTTTTCTCACCTCCTAAGACTTAGAACAAGTCAAAATACTTCCATACATGCCTTAGGACTCAAAACTTGGCCTTGATAAGTGAGAAATTGAGGTTTAAGGGGATTTTCGCTCTGGACCCTTTGAAAGGGTCAGGAGCGAAATCCCTATCCTTGGCTAGTTTCTCACCTCGGTTCACTTCATTCTCCTCCAAACTTGATCAAATCAACTTCCTTCTATTGCAATCCAAACAATCCATCATCCAACTGGGTCTAGGCAAGGTCAAACTAAGTTTTTAAGGCCAAAGGAAGGCAAAATGGAGGATTTCGCTCTGGATCCTTTGGAAGGGTCAAGAGCGAAATTCTCCTCCCAGGTTGATTTTCATCATTTCAAAGCCTTAAACCTCCTCCTCAAGGCAAACGTGTCTAAGGCCCCCAAACCATGTCTTAGAAGTTACAAATTTGGTCATGCCAAAGAGCAAAATAGAGGAAATATGAATTTCGCTCTGGACCCTTTGGAAGGGTCAGGAGCGAAATTCTCATTTTAGGCTCATTTCTTGATTCCCTTCTCCTTTCCTTGGCTTGGACATAACTTGTTAGGCCTCCTTTGATCTCTATCAAGTTCACCTTGGCATCCATTTAGAGATTTTGTGAAGAAAATAAGGTTTTATATGAATTTCGCTCTGGACCCTTTGGAAGGATCAGGAGCGAAATTCACCTTAGGCTATGATCCTGACTTCATTTTTTCGCATTTCTTCATTCGAACAAGTGCTTTTACCTTCATTCAAGGCTAGGAATGGGTTAGCTCATAGCCTGGGTTAAGGTGGGGTGTCCTGTGGAGAAATTCGCTCTAGACCCTTTGGAAGGGTCAGGAGCGAAATTCCTCTTTTTAGGCTTAATTCACCTCCTTTTCTACTTGACTTTGCCCTAGGCTAGATCCTTGATCCATTTCCTTCCATGTCCTAGCCAAATTTTCCCAATTTAGACCTTCAAAAGACAAAATTCCCCAATCAAAATTCAATGACCACCTGACACCATAAGCAACAAGAGCAGAAACTAAGCTTAAGGGAGACTTTCAAATAAACCCTAATTCTGGAGCATCGCGGACTCACACTGACTTAAGCAAAGCCTGCTATCCAGTGATCCCCCTGACAGCACTCATCATGCAAAGGCTAACAGACAAAACCCTAAAAGCCCCAGAAAACAAACCCTAGAAAGCAAAAAGCAAGGGTCCCCATTTGCAATGGGGCGATGTGTGAATACGTCACAACAGGTACCCATGTACAAATGCAAATGCATGCAAACCAATGCAATGAAATCTCTCACAAAGCGGGGAAAGAGAGAAAAACCCAATGGGAAAAAACCCTCCCCCAAAAGAGAGATGAAAACTAGATACAAAGTACTCTCATAGAAGTATGTGAAAGACAAAACCCCATGTGAGGAAAAAGTCCCCCCCATATGAGAGAAGAAGAAGGAGAAGAAGAAGAGAGACTAGGAAGCCCCCCCTCAATGTGGAATCTGCACCAATGATAGAAGCTCGATGTATGAAGAAACTGCTCCACAAACGTTGAACAACATTCCTCCCCTTAGGAATAAACAAAACCAAAGGTGTATCCATGAAGTCCCCCCAATCATGAAGGGAAGATGTATGAAAAAAACTCATGATGAATGGAATCTCTGAAAACTGCTCAAGTGTCCCCATGTCGATGCTGAAACATACCCCCTCCAAAGGTGGTAAACTGTGCCACACTGCTGAAAAAGGCACTCCAAGATCTAGTGCAGAAGGATGTAGAACATGTCCCAAAGACTCACATGTCTCCTCAAAAGATACAGAGACCTCCTCCAACTGTTGTACATAAGTATCCACAATCATGTCAACCTCAAAAGAATGATCATGTAGAGAATGAACAAGAGGGTCAGAGTGTGCCCTCGCAACAATCGAAGAAGGATCATCTTCATCAAAGAGAAGATGAATGTCATCAATAATGTCTCCCAAATCTGCAATGTAGGATTCCACAAACAAACCTGCAATGTCTGTCAAGTAATCATCCCATGAATCTGAAGTTGGAAGACAATGAATATCCTGCTGCACTGAATCACATGAAGGCAAAACTGTCGCACTATCCGCATCATCGGGTGCAATAGGTGATGTGATATCAATATGAGGAGATGAAATACAAGTCTCAAGAACGGGGTCACATGTGAGAATCCCCACGTTCAAGTGCCCAAAGTTCTCCTCAAAATCTGAACCATCACAAGAAGTGTGATCATCATGTGTAGAATCATCAAATGTGAAATCATCATCATCAACAAAATCTGAAAAGGAGTATAACCGAGATGCATGATCAACCACCCCAGTCGCAATGATAGCTCTAGTCTCCAAGTCTCTAATGAAAACTGACTCAGGTGTGAACTCCACAACTCTCTTAGTTGTGCCATGTGTGATTTGATAGATAGAAAGGAGATTGTTTGTCAAGTGGGGTACACACAACACATCATTGAAGGAGTTATCCCCAATGGCAATAGATCCTTTCCCAATCACATCCATGTATGTATGATTGCCCATCAAAATCTGCGGCATGGTGCAAGGCTCAAATGTAGAGAACATAGACTACGAAGATGCCATATGATGAGCAGCCCCTGAATCTAGAAGCCATCTCTCTGAATCATGACTTGTTGTAGCACAAAGGGCTTTTCCTTTTCTTGTCCCAAAAGAGTGAGTCTTCCCACTTGTAGAAGCCATGAATGCTTGCCCTTTTCCTTTTGAATGTGTGGAAGTGGAAGTTGATGAATCATCCTTCTTGTAGACATTAGGCAAATCAATGTTATGCTTTTTGAGGATATGTGTGAGCTCATCAATCTTCTTAGAATAGCAACGACGCTCCTCATGACCAAACTTTTTACAATAGGCACAAGTAGGTCTCTCCCTCTTTGGTGAGTTATCCCTCTTGGAAGAGGATGAATCTCCTTGTTGTGCAGAAGATGATGATTTGTCCTTAGGCTTTGATTGCCATTTCTTCTTGTTTGAGTTGTCCTTACCTTGATAGCCTTTGTTCCCTTGATTTGCCACTAATGCTTGAGACTTAGAGGCCTTAAGAATGCCCATGCTTATCAACTTAGTTTGTTCCATCATCAACATTTCATTGAAAGCATCAAATGTAGGCATTGTGTAGCTTGAACCCATGGTCATCCTATGGGTTTGGAAACTAGAAACAAATGTTGCATATTCTTGTGGAAACTTGCCCATCAAGTTGAAGATCAATTGAGTATCCTTCTTATCAATGCCACAATCTTTGAGTTGTACCCTCAACTCATTTGCCTTAGTGACATAATCTTGTATAGTATCAAAGTTTTTGGGATCTAACATAGTGGGATCACTATCAATCTGATATCCCCTAATCTCATCAACTTGACCATACAAGTCTTGAAACTTTTGCCAAGCATCATTGATTAGAATACATTTCTCAATATGAAAAATGAGATCCTTTGATACATACTTTCTTAAGGTACCAATTGTCATGATATTTTTAGTAAGCCAATCCAAGTGACCAACTGGATCAACCTTAGGATCAGCGGGAGCAACAATAATTCTATCAATGTAATGAGTTAGTCCTTTTTCCATAAGTTTACTCCATGCATCAATTTTTCAAGTAGCATAATTATGAGGAGTTAAGAGAGGAAACTTAGAAGAACCCATAGCAGCAAAAAGGAAGGAACACAAGAGCACAAAAGCACAAGAGACACCCCCCAAATTCACTCAATCAAAGTACCCCCCCAAAAATGATGATTTTGGCACTTTATATGTAGTGCGTGTACAATAGGCCACTTGCAAAAAATGGCAAGGTGGACTTCTGATTTTGTTTTACAACTACCCCAATAGGCTGAGAACTACAAAGCAAAAGATCAGAAAGATAGATCTATGCAATACAAATGCCAAATTGGCCAAATAAGACCATATGATGAAAGTACAATTTCTACCCAAAATTGTTGAAAACTGATAGCAGATTATGAAAGTAGATGAAAAATTATGCACTTTAAAAAAAACGGCACCTAAAAAGGAGTCCATATGAGCCCAAATGAAGCCTCCAAAGTTGTAAAAATCGAGATTTCATGATTTCCGAAAAACCTGTATCCGAAAATCCGAAAAATCCTGCACAATTGTACAGATCACAAAATTCTACCCCAAAACAAAAAAATATTGCTCGAAAAAAGGAGTCCGGATGAGTGAGATATCACTATTTGAAACTTGCCTGCAAAATTATAATTTCTGAAAAATTTCTGCCGCGGCTTCAAACTTCAAATGCCTCTAGATTTGGCCTCCGAAGTCCGATTTGGATGAAACAAAAGGCAAAACTGACTTTCTTGGACCTCCTCAATCCAATGGTGACCTCAGATTTGACCCATCAAGCTTCAATAATAACCTGCAATAGAAAGCTCCAAAATGCAAACCCCAAATAGCATCAAATTTCTCTCAATTGGCAAACCAATGACACTCTAATGGCTCCGATACCATGTGAGATTTTACCAAGATCAAGAGCTCAATGAAATGTATAAAATAGAGACACGATATAGGACAAGAATAAACTGTATTCTCATCAATAGAAAATGATCAATAGTTCAATAGTTACAATGAATATGAGTCTGCTTATATAGGCAAGGCTATATGGATATGTGAACACACAAACATGACATGTGGCTCAATAAGAAACAAGGGTAGGTAGGAAATAGGTGTGGATAGGTAGGAAAAACAATATAATAGTCCACATGAGGTGGATCACCCACCGAAGGTGGAATTATCACTCTACAATAAGTGGATATGATAAAGTAGTAACAAGATCAACACCATAAAAGGTGGAATTTCTCCTACACACACTATCCCAATGTGGCTCAAACACCCAAGTGTCTCATACCCAAACTACTATGAAATGCATTTCCTAAGTAAACTTAAGTAAAGTGTAATAATATCCAAGATGAATAATTAAATAATTATTTACACCAACAAAAATGAATGCTTCCAGCAGTAGCACCCTCCAAAATGCTAGTAAAAATATTGAATATCAAGAATGAACAAAATGAAACTACTTTTAATAAATAAACTTAGAAATATCTTTAAATTACAACATGTTGAGTATACTGAAATCTTGTTATTATTCAAAAAAAAATTATTACAACTTTATCTTTTAAAAAACAGCAATGCCTCACAATTTTTTCAAATTATGTTTTGTTTCTAAATCATGTAGTTTGCTTTTATTCCAAACAAAGCAATGTGGTAACATTTAACTATTTTGCTAATAAGCCAATCATCATTCAATTTAGAACCTGCATGACAAAGTTTAGCTCAAAGAATACCGTTCAAAATAGTTCTCCTTGCCAGAAAATATTTAGAAATTTGAAAGCCAGAGACAGATATGGATTACATGTTTATTTAACCAAAAACAAGGAGATTGGAAGAGTGGAATGTACTCGCTCATTTTCAACATGTAGGTTTCTAATGGTCCGTGCAGCACGTTCATTTACCGGATAAAGACGACCTACAAGAAAAAAAAACAGCAACACTAGCTTCCTTAGCAGATTTGAAGTAAAGATAAGATTAAAATCTTATACACAAGATCCATATTTAAGTCAGTATACTAAGCACGGTTCAGTGCGAGTGGATAAGCTTGTAAGCTGATGCTTATCAACATTAAATGCACTTCAAAGATTATAGTATGAGTGTATGTTGTAAGAGCAAGTGCCACGCAATGAAATATAAATGTATCATCACATCTAAAAAGAAAATAAAAAGAAAATGAATTGCAGAGCAGACAATGGTGATAGCAATGTCAATAGAAAAGAACCTGAAAAGTGACAGCGGCGCATCACATGCCAATCCACTGGAGAATGAACTCTATGATAGTCTCCTGGGCCAAGATATAGTACACAATAGAAAAGACCCTTGATTGGCCTGCAAAAAATCAATCCAAAAAGTAATTAACAGTTTTGCAGTACATGAGAACAAATGCAAAGGGTTCTATTGTTTCCTAGCCTGCTTCTGCATGTTCATCTGTATGGTTTTAAGGTCAATACAAATTTATAGAGTTCATACAGTTGATCTTCTTATATGCTTTATTCAGAATGGACTTCAAACCCAGATGTAAATGTTAAATATGGGACTTAACAAGTAAAAAGAGATGATTTGAGATCAGACAGCTAAGAGGCATAAGATATGTGACAGACAAGTCACAAGTTGCGAAAGAATAGAGAGCCGAAGACATGGTGCCAGACAGCCATTAGCAATGAGTCTATGACCATGTCAATGCATATAAGGGAAATGATTTACTCTTCTGAGTAATATTAACGAAATAGAAATAAACACCATCACCAAATTTAATACAATTGGAAATTTTCTTATACTTGCAATATGGAAAATATATAGAAAGTGACTATGCATTAACCCTCCATCCATATTTGCCAACCTGGGTTCATAAGGCATACAATAATCTGAAGAGGGCATGTCTTGGCTTCATCCTATTTCTGTAGCCTTGGCATTTTTAACATATAAAGCTCAACTAGTAGTCTAGGAAGAAACGTAGAGGTTTCCATTATTGCACTTACGGAGCTTTTACTACAGATTATTGAAAATGACTAACCAATCATGATATACTAGATATCAACTAATACTTGAGGGACACAAATTCCCACAATTTCATACTAGCCAACAATGAAATCTAACCTTAATCTAGTTATAAATCCAAACCTAATAGATGTTTGATGGAACATACATTCTTCACTTGTTTTGGCAGTGGCCAATGATATTGCTGCAATCTATGTTACCATACCCATGTCATCCCCAAATCGGGTCCGCACCAATTATGGCCTCAGTTTGTCCAGGATATGATCCCAGACTAAATCCTGCTCAAGTACATCTGGGATGCACCCATCCAAGACCGACAGTCTAAGGTCATATCTGGGCCAAAAAACAATTCTTTAATGAAAAATGAAAAAGTCCAAATTAAAGAACCGAAAAAGTTTGACCAGTATGATGATTTGTATTGAGTTTTCATGTGCAATGCATATTTCACAACTAAGTATACGGACAAACCAGGTAAAGACCCACTGTCTTGTATTGTACCAAGGCCCAAATACAACAGTTTTTGTAAAGAAAAAATTTTTAAAATAAAAATAAATCTTAACTGTTTCACAAACATTTACGAGACAGAAATTTACAGACATTAGGGGCGTCTAAGGCACTCCCTAGATGATCCTGAGCATTCTCAGGCCCAGATGCTCCTGAAGTGGACACGGAACCTGGTTTCAAAGAACCCAGTAACATAGGATTGAAAAGCACTGGCTGGCATATTTCTGTCACAACTCAAATGGCATTCCAACTGTTGGAAAGCCTAATGTTGGGAAGGACAACCATGCACTCTAACATTTGTTTCCAACTTACGAAAATAGATAAGCATGTTCCTCTCAGTTATCCATAATTTTATCCATCACTATAAACCGGTATTCTACTTTATCCAGTGATATAATTTGGGTACCTTTTAACATGTTTACAGGCATTTGCATTGATTTCATGTAGTCCAGAAGCTGAAATTCTGCTTTATATGGTATATTTGCACTTAGAAAGAAAGAAAGATATTATATTAATGTGCACAACTAACCAAGAAAATGTCAATGGGACTGGAATCTACAATAGCATAACACTAGGACAGAAAATGCTCTAGACTCAAAGCAAACAAAACAGAACTCAATACATGGAAAATTTACCTTGGAGAAACCTAGTGTGAGAAAAGCCCTAAAGAGTAAGGCCTTGCCTTCTCTTGCCACTACTTGATTTGCAAGTTTACAAGGTTACTGCCTTCCAAAAGCCTTCAGAGGCATTACCAGCATATTAGCAATATGCTTACAACTTTTAATACTCCACAACTTGCTTCAGAGCACAATCTCCTATTTACATGCTACAACTACCTAGAACTCTAAACCAAGAAAAATTGAATGTATCTCTATCTGATTGAATGATGGAAAGACTCATGGAGAGCATACATGAATGAATTCAGCAAGAATGAATCAAACAATCATTCCAAAATGCCAAAGAAAGGGAAGAAGCGTGTCTTCAGCTGCTAGTGTTCTTTTCTGTCTGACACGACTTCTTTTCTGTCTGACACGAGAAGAGTTACTGCCACATACATCGTGATAGAACTGCCAAAACACATCTGCAATCACCATGATATTAGCTTAATTGCCATGACACTAACACAACTGCCACCCAGCTACTACTGACAATTTTGTCTCTTTACAAACTGCTCTCTATTTTCTTCCCTGTTTCAAGAAACTCCTTGAGATTTTTCTTGACCGTATTTTGTCCAAATCACATTAGAACCATTTGTAACTACCATAGTTACAAGAATTGCCTTCTACACCCTAAGGCCTAAACACATACTCATTTCGCTTCGAAACACAAGTAGTGAAAAACTAGTTTTTGATCAAACATTAATATGCCATTGGAGAGAAAACCAGCACATTGGTAAAGTAAAAAGAGTGACTGAAGATCATTTGGGCAGGTTTGTAGCAGCCCTTGATGCATCCAGAGTATGCATAAGGAGAATTTAGAAGAGCAAAACATTGATTTGGAGCTGCCGACAATTATTTTGGAGCAGATTTGAACAGGTAAGTTTGTAATCTAAAGTTTTTGTTTTGTTTTTTGTTTTCAAATTTCCATCATGTTCTTAATTTTTCTTTTCATTTTAGGTTAATGGAACAAAGAGCAAACCCTACCTATTTTTTATATCTTTTCTTAATTTTTTAGCTGCAACTCCTAGTTGTTTTTAATTTATTTTTTTAAATTAGAAAGTGTAAATTTTATTTTATTTTTCATTTATGTCTTATTGCAGCATATTAAACATTTATAAATTTTTCCAAATATTGAAGCACAATGTCAACCCCAATTAAAATTGCTTGGGGGAAGTATTAATTGATTGAAGATCACATACAATGTCATGATGCTAAAACATGGCCAAAAGCGCCTCTTGAAATTATATGTGAAGCACAATGTCAACTAAAAACTTCTGCGCAACAAAACAAATTAAAAAAGAGGTGTAAAAATTATGATAACCATTGGTGGTGCGACTTCTTCCATTCCTCCATTTCTTGGATCTATGATTAGTGAAAGTGACAATGGCAGTGGTAGTGTAAGTATTGGGCATAGAATTCATAAGTCTTCATCTAATTTAGATTCATATTTTATTCCACGCACTACTCCAAGTGCCCAAACATCACTTGAGACCATGGGTTGGAACAAGGATAAGCATGGGACTGCAAAAAGTGCTATTGAAAGCTTCTAGTTCTATTGCATCATTCCATTTCATGCAAACACGTAATTATTATTATTTTAAAATATACAATTTGATTTTTGTGTATATTGAACTTTTTCATTTAAGGTATGTTGCATTGAAGATTTTAAAGTCAAACTCTTTAATTTAAAATACTTATTTTGTTTATTTTATTTGCTTTAGGTCTCCTTATTGGAAAAATATGATAAATGTCATTACTTTTTGTGGGGCGGAGTTCAAAGACCCTTATGATGAGGGGATAAAGGGCTCCATTTCGAGTCAAAAGGTAGCTGATGTGAAAACTAGAATGGACAAGCAGTGTGACATATGGAAGAAGGGTTGCACCTTCATAGCTAATGGTTGGACTAATAGAAGAAATAGAACATTGCTAAATTATTTTGTTTCTTCCTCAAGTAATTGTACTATTAAAGTAATGTTGTAATATTTAGTTCATAATGGTTTGTCATGCCCCTGCCATATTAAAAAGAAAAGAAAAGAACAATCGCTGCCTTTTTAATCAGATCGTAGCCTTAATGACATAAAGACTAGGCAATGAAATAAAGAAAAGAGGAAATAAAATAAAAACAGAATCAATAAAGATTTGAAGAATCGGCAATATTAAAGTTTGTTAAGTCAGCACTTAGTTAATGAAGGAATGTGACTCTTGCAAAGGAAGAGGTGTGACCCACTCCCATTCAATGGATATAGGAGGAAGAACAAATTATTCAAGGGGCGTGAATTGGACAATTACAAATTAAAAAATCAAGTGAAATTGAGACATAAAATAGCTATTGGAAATAAATTTTGGTTGCAGCAAGAATAGTATTTTGAAATAAGTTTAAAGAAAAATCTTAGAATATAAATTAGGAATCAAGTTATTGCAGCCACTTGTAACTTGTAAGTAAATATATTGCATTTCCACTGTAATACTATATTAGCATATAATAGCAAAATCCCTTAGCAATCTATTTTGAATTTATTGGAAATGTCTTGCAAATAGAAAGGACGGCAAGCCTTCCAGTTCATGAGAGATGAAGCACCGATCATTCTTCATCAAGTATGCCACCCCAAGATGGATGGATTGGAGATCCTGACATGCTCATTGGCCAGGAGGCCGAATGGACCAGAAATCCATTACGTTCTCTTGGGCTTGGTGAAAGAGGGCAGTCTTCATGTGTCTTATCAAGCATGCCATCCCGAGACGGATGGATTGGAGGTCCTGCCATGCTTGTGGGCCACAAGGCCGAATGGACTAGAAATCATTTCCGTGCCATTAGGTTTGGTCAAGGAGGATGGCCAATCTCCAAGATGGACCGAGGGATGTAATGGATCAAAAATCATTCCATGCTCTTGCAATACAAGGACGACCATCCTTGAGGTTGTGGATTAGAAGCATTTCCAATTAATTCCTAATATGGTTGACTATAGGAATATGCCTTGGAATAAATATTAATGATGCTAAGATATTTTGATTTGAATATGAATGATGCTTATATGAATTTAAATGTTATCATGGATTCTTGATATTTAATGTCAATACTTAAGAGGATTTAGATATTATCATGAATTCTTAATATGATAATTTTCCGCCATAGAATTGTAGGGGGGATGGTAAGTATCAAAAGCATAATCTATGGGATCAACAGCTTGATATATCAATCCCTAGTATTGTTTGTAGGACCTAAACCAGGATTATCTTATATAGTGCATTATATTTGTAAATGAACTTTGTTCTGCAACTTAAGTTGGAATTGTGTTTTAGGGCAAAAATCAGAAATATCCCAGGAAGGGACATTACATGGTCAATTAAGTCTTTAGGTTAGACTTTAGGAATATTTTTTATTCTTAGTTAAGTTCTTATCCTTTTCTTTATTAGTTGTCAGTTTTATCCTTTATAAATAGATCTTTTGTATCTCTTATTAAAGCAGACTTTCACTCCTTTGTTAATATCAACTATCATGGTAATCATTTTGTGTTTTGTACTTTTTGTAAAATGGTATCAGAACCATCTATGAAAATTTCTTGGGATCAATGATCACATGAAGATCTATGAATGGCTTTCGACAGTGACAACTCACACGCATGTAACACATAAGGACCAAAGGGTTGCTTGTATAGAACTGTACAGAACTATATGGATCATCATTCAGGGCAAAACTCAGACTTATTTCTTGTGAAAATCGTATATAGTTTTTGTTAAAATCATGTGTTTTTTATGTTGGAAATCGCATCTTCCTTTTAAGTTGAAATTGTGCTATTTTAATCACAGCATTTTTTTCTTTTGCAAATTATTAAATCCAAAATTATACCCCCATTTTTTGTGGAAAATCCAGTCATTTTTTGAAGAAACCACATCTTTTTTTCTTGAAGAAATTGCAACGACCAATGTTTCTTGTATATTTTTTTTATGCTTTTTATAAAAAATTGTGGATTTTCTGCTCCTTTATAGGGCCACGCAACACTTTTTTTTGCAGATATTTTGATGATTTTTTACAAGATAGCACTGTTTTTAATGATTTAAGCAAATTTTACTAGAATCATGGTTATTTGGTAGTGCCTAAAGTTATAACCGACCTATCCAAAAAACAATTGCAGGTTTTTAACAAAAAAAATTATCAAATAAGGTTTTTTCATTTCTTGTGATTTTAGATTGCAAGAGGGATGACTTCATTACCTAACATCATGTTGGAAGGTAGCCAGTGCTTCACTGGCAAAAATTAGAAATAGAACACCTGGATATAGTGCACACTCACAATTTTCGAGTAGAGATGCCTCGATAAGATCATCATTGGTACTAACACTCATTCAACAATTGCAGGTAAAGACCAGAACAAGTTTGATGAGCATAATCAAGAAATTGTTGTGCTAATCAAGTTATCAATAACAGATGAAATGCTTTCAGGGGATCAAATAGCTCTGCTGAGATATGGAAGCATGAAGAAGTTGGGCCCTTTCAATTCTCTTCAGAGGTCGAGAGTACTGAAGATCAATCTCTTAAGGGTAAAGATTTAGGTGTGCAACTTTCATTAGCTCCACCTAATGGGGGAAACTCTGATGGTTCTAAACGTGAGGAATCTCATTTAAGCATGCTGGATCTCCCAGACAGGTAACAATTCCAGAAGATTTTCTTCAGGAGAATCTGGATCAGCATCCAAATGACATAGAACCAGGAAGCCCAAGTCATGATTTGGCTAGAGAGGTTTCTCAAAAGAGACTAGAATGGTGGGAAAAACTCGTTTGTGATGTTCAGAATGATGAAATGATTGAGGATAGATCATCCAAAGGCAAGAGAAAGCAGAACACGGTTAACTTTTCTCTTTTAGCTAACATTCAAGAAATTTATGAGCCACAAGTGTTTGAGGAAGTAAAAGGTAAACTTAAATGGCAAAAGGCCATAGAAACCGAACATTAGAGTCCTATGGAAAAAGACTTGGATTCTTTCAAATCTTCCACCTTAGAAGAAACCCATTGTCTGCAAATGGGTGTACAAAGTCAAGTACAAAGTTGATGGTATATTTGATAAGTACAAAGCACGGATGGTGGAAAAAGGATTCTCACAAAGAGAAGGTATTGACTAAAAAGATACCTTTGCTCCTACAGAAAAGATGAGCACCATCGGTTTAGTTCTAGCCATGACAACACAATTTGGTTGGAAAGTCCATCAAAAGGATGTGAAGAGTGCCTTCCTCATTGGTGACTTGGAGGAAGAAGTGTACATGTCAGCCTCAAGGTTTTCAATTTGTAGGCAAGGAGCATCAAGTATGTAGACTAAAAAATGCTCTATGTGGCTTGAAGCAAGCACCCAAGGCATGGTACATTAATACTAACAAGTATTTGGTTCAACAAGGTTCCAGCTAAGTCCTTCAAATCAAAATTTGTATGTCAAAAGCGCCAGCAATGAGATCATTCTACTAGTCATTTATATAGATGATATCATCATTATAAGTAGTGAGGCACATTTTATTGAACAAATCAAATGCAATTTCTCAATCTAAATATGCAAAGAGTTTGTTCGACAAGTTCAGAATAACATATCGCAAAATCTCATCTATACCTATGGAGAAAGGACTGAAGCTTTCAGCCAAAACAAACTCAAAAGTAATCAATGAGTCAGCATTCAAGCAACTATTGGGCAGCCTTATCTATCTTACAAACACTAGACCTGATTTGAGCTATGTTGTGAGTTAAATTTCTAGATCGTTGCAATTCTCATCAAGCCATTATCCACTAGTTCAGCCTGCCCAGGCATGATATGATTCACAGCATGTGTGTGTGGGCGTTACCATCCATTTTGAGTATTTTATCATATCAGTCAAATGTGTGTTGATATTTTCAATAAAATACTGTCATAACTGTAACAGCCATTAGGAGTTAAGTATTGGTATCAAGGTTTCATGATTAAACATTCTTGCATATATGTTTGATCTTCTAAGGAAGAGACAAACAATTTTCATACATTAAGTGGTAATTCGTGTGTTAATCATTATTGTTGTTTATATTAGAAAATACAATGTTTTCATTATATTCAGAAAATTCAAAGTGAATAATCCCTTGCCTTGTTCACCGTATGCTATCACTTCACCCTCACAAGATCTTGGTGATCAGAAAGTGGCAAGTTCTTGACCCTAGTCTGGACAGCGACCTAGAAAATTTGTAGAGTTCTATAAAATACTAAAAAGAGACATTACAATCAATTCCCCAAAGATATAATCTGCAAAGTGCTTCAAGACTTCGGCTGCATTCAATTTACCACCTCCCACTATCTCTTCCACCCATTTCTCAACTTTTTCTTTAATTTCTAATTTTCAGTTTCAACTTCCCCTTCAATTTTTCTGCTACAACATTTGGTTGATGTATAACCAGTTTTCTTTCTGTCTTTGTACATATAACATGAGGAATCAAGCGGAAATTTTCCTCCATAATTATAGAATTATGAAAAGATGAACCATACCTCTTGGGGAGTTCTTTTCGAACATTAGGTGCTCCAAAAGAAATTCTCCACCATGACCTCTGATTCATATTTTTCTTAACTTGATTATCTTCATATTCCTCTGGCAAAATCTCTTGAGTATCCGAGGTGGGAAGCACAGATTCTGATCCAAGCAATGAAAATGCTGAGTATGAAAATCCTTTGACTTGTTCTATCATAGCTCCCGGCCCTCTTAATTGTCCACACCTCAAGACAATTCCATCAACTGGACTCACCTGTCAACAATAAACCTATTAAAATGATGTAAATATAGAACCATTAAACTAATACATCTTTATAAATGTATATGATTAAAAGTTCATGTTTTACACAAGTTTGCAATAACATTTCAAGCTAGAAATAGCTGGTTACCAGTTACCAGGCATTTTGGGTCTTGATCAAGAGGACGGGAGCCTTCTTTAAGGCTACGAGCAAAAAATTCACGAAGAGAACCATATTCTTCCAAGGGCAAAGCCACTTCATTCATATCTGAAAAATTAAATAGTAAAAGCTTTGTCATGAACAGAAAAAACAGAAAATTGAAAAATTGAAAATTGAAAAAGAAACATTATTTCCAAGGTTTTTAAATATAATGTTCATTTTCTGTTTCAAAACCATGTATTCTAAAACAAAAAATATTTTGTCTTTTATACTTTTTGGTGTAAGAGATTTATTCACTGGATTTAAAACAACTGCCAAATTCATTACTATTGTATATGATAAATAGAACGCTCTATGTATATCAGATGTACAGCAAATGTTTGTTAGTTTATTAATTTAATAGTATATAACCCCTACCAAATAAGTCTGATATATAATGTATCCATATCATTAGAAATTATCATCCAATACCAATTTGAAAATATTTTTAGAAGCCATTTGTTAAACCATGCAACTAATCAACACAAACATTTCCTCAGTTTTTAAAGGTGAATAGTAAAATCATTAAATTCGTCATAGAGCATTATGTAAAAGAATACCAAGAATTACAACTAGAAAAACAATAAAGCAGTACTTTATCTATTTCACCATTTCATGAGACATCTAGCATGATTGTAATCATATTTTCTATTTGAACTGCAGTTTCTGACTAGATGATTTCCCAAATCCCTTTCCTCTTTAGGTCATGTATCTTTGGCAGGCGATTGAGAAATAGCATCAAAAGAGAACACCAACACAAGAAGTTGCCATGTTATGGAGCCAATATCGCTTTTAACCAAGATAATTTATAAATTTATGATGCCAACAGTTTCAAATGTGTGAAGAAGACAACCAAATTACTTTGCCATGTGATTGTTGACTTTTAAGGGAGGGGAACAATGACCCTGCCATGGAAGATAATATCAAACATCTGGTCAAAATGCCATACAATTTACTAAGAGTTGGCAGTTTAGTTTAGCTTTGCTGATATTTATGGTTAGTATAACTCATCCTACAGTATGCATGTACTAATAAAGAACTAAACCAGTCAATAATGAAAGAAAGAGAAATAGAATATGGCATCCATAGATGACCAACAATTGGTGAATAAGATGTTTATGAAAGCACAATAGCATCTAGCAATAGGAGATCCGAGAAAGTGTAAATGGTACAAAGAAATCTCTGCAGAAGTTCGTGTTGCAAGCAACTTATCACTACAAGATATATTTTCCAGACATAGGGCTGATGTTAGAGCATATCAAGCATCAATTACTGCAAATGAAATGCCCTAGATAAGGGGATTTACAATCCTGGTCATAATTTTATGAGTACAATAGAGAATGGTATATTTCCTTTTAGAGGCGAAATGGACTTACCAATGGAACACCCAACCCTAGAAAGAAAAAAAATTCACAGAATGGAAAACATCAATTGCTGAATGGAAAACATCAATTGCTGAAAACCCAAAATGAACAGTAACATATTGTACATTTGAATTTAGCATTTTTAAAACTAACATACCTATCAGGTGTCAGTTCAAAAAATAGTTAAAACTTAAAACAATAGCTTTTAATCTGTAATCAACATCAATATTTGATTGTACAATTCATTAATGCAGATTTATATCCTACATATTCAAACCATGCTACCACATACAACGGAATTCTTAAACAATTCATAAAACATAGAGAAACCTTAAAAATGTATAGCTGCTCATCCTTGTATGCGACAGATTCTTATCTACTTATGCTATGAATGTTAGAAAATTACAAGGAAATAGCATAAGCAAGCAGTAGAAATCATCACATGAAAATATAATCAACAAAGTGGTTACCTTAAAGAAACTCAATTACAGAAAAAACTCCATAAACAATTTACTATCAATCAATTATTTCAAGTAGGATTCTCTACATGGGGGCCCTCAAGAACATCTATGATCCTCAATGCATCCTCTCACTTCTTACAAGTTCCTCTCACCTGCAACATAGTGAATGGACCTTGACTCAAAAATTAGGAACTACATCTATGACTAAGGAACACAACCTTGTCAGCATCTATGGTGGAATTGGATTACAATTCTCAAATGTATTCAGAAATATCACCAAGATCCCTCTCTATCCTATCCATGAATAGCTCACATACCCTAATAAGTATATATATGCTAAAGGCTGAGCACAAGAGTTGACAAGGGGCACTAGAACATCTCCCATACAAAGTGACAAAGAAAGAGCCAATCAAAAGAACAATTTCAGCTACTGGCTGGCTGTCTAGCAGACCTGCTCCTGTCAATGACATTTCTCTAGCTACCAAAATAGCACAAAATTTTCCACAGATACCAAAACACTAAATAATTATTTAACATACCCTTCCAATTGGTGTGGCTCACAAGCCCAATGCACCTATTCTTTCTCTATTTTGATTCTGACTCTGTCCTGAAACTCACTTCCGATGGCTGATCAACTCAATCAATTAAAACTGAATAACTTTCTGATCAAGTTGAATATCTCCCAAATTGGGGAAGTTTGATCCCACAAAAACCTACAACAAAGATTCAATTTTAGCTTTCTCTAATGGGAAACAGCTCTTCTCTCTTGAGGTCATCTTCGACCAACTACACGAAGAAAACAGAATGTTGTAGAGCCTATAAATCCCACTTTATCATCTCTGACATTTTGGTCTCCAACCAAAACTATCCTTCATTTTTTACCCCAGCCAAAAATGTCATCTTTGACCATGTTTTTCCTAACTTCACCTCTGCAACTTTCTACTGCCTTATATATGCCATGTTTCTTCTACAATTTCACTACTCTGAGTGCTACTCATCTCTATAAGTGCATTTTCTAATCGTGCTCCTACATGAGTTAAAGGCTCTCCTACTTTCTTATACAAGTGGGGTTAGTTGCTTACTTATGTCATCGAAAGAAACCATTAACAAATTTGGAGTTAAATATATGTCACTGCTCAGAATTTTTTATTTTTGCAACTATCCTTTTAAGGAAAGACTTCAAATTTAATTTAATTCAAAGCTTACATAAGGTGGAAAGAGCTTTCCAAAGCAACATTAATGACTTCCTAGTCATCAAGCTTACAGAGTGATGCAAAACTGCAAGCAAGTCAAAGGAACAACTGGCTAGCAATTGCCCACAATTACAAAATGAAAGCACAAGAAGGAAGAACAGGGAAGAACTGGGAAACAAGTTCAATATATTATTGCAGAAGAAATGTGCATTCTGTGGTCCACTCCAAAATTGATGGAACCCAACCACCCTATGTCACATAGCCCAATGAGATTAATTAGCTTGCTTGCAAAGACTCTGTGGTACAATCAGTTCCCTTCCTACACCAACCCAGCTCTGCCTAAGAACCACTTTGTTCTCACCCTCTGCTCAAACTCACCCAGCAAATAGACTCCCTCTCTTCTTCAGCCATTAAACCTAGCCACAGACAACTCAATCACATACACAAGCTTTGAGAATTTACATAAAACTTTGCACAAGCCAATTAGCAAACTATTCTTACCTCAGATCCACCTTGACAAAACCCACTTTTGATTCTGTCTTCTAATGCACATTTGTTTGTGGCTTGTATTTGGCACTATTCACCTCTGATTGCTTTTTTATTTCTACATGCATTTCCTTCATGTGCCACCTGAAGTCTTCATCATCTACTCTATGGCACCATCCACCTACGACAAGTATGTGACATCCCTTGGTGATGTCCTATACACAATTTGGCACAGATATCTACCAATTGACTATTTGCTGAATTAGTGTACACATTTTGCTTCCACCAACGTGGAGTCCCATTGCATGGGCTTATCTTCCACCAAAAAAAAGAATAAGTTGCTAAGGCTCCTATTGAAAACCTTTGTTTGCCCATCTATCTATGGATAATGCGCCGAACTATAGTTCAACTATGTTCCCAACTTCTTGCATTAAGTTCACAAAAAAATAATATTAAGTCTTTGAGGTAAGACTCTGTAGCAATGCATGCAACCACACCACCTCATTGAAGAATAGATTTGCCAGCTTTGATGCATCACTTATTTTCAAACAAGGAATGAAATGTGCCATCTTTGAAAACTTGTCAACAACCACAAAATTTGAGCTGTTAACTATTTGTATTCATAGTAATCAAATGACAATGTCCATCAATAAGTCCTCCCAATGTCTTTCTGGTGTGGGAATCAGTTCATACATACCAGAATTATGTTCCACTCTATTAGCATTATGGCAAGTTTTGCATCTATCCACAAACTTAAGCACAACTTTGCACAAATGAATTCAATGATACATCTCCTCCAACAAGCTTCCATCATGTCACTCATGAAGTGACCTAATCCACAACTATGCAGTTCACTAATGGCATTCTCCCTCATTGAACTATGTGAGATACAAAACTGTTCTCTCGTGAACAAGTACCCCTCTTGTATGTAGTAGTCTACAAATAGGCCTCTTTCTACAACCCATGGCTCTATGCATGCATTTCGTGCATTTGTGGAATCTGGATTTGTTTCATACAAATCAATCATTTGATCCATTCTAAGAATAGCAATCTTGAGGTTTACAACAACCTAGAGAAAAGAGTCACCTGTTGTGACCCTCAAATGAGTAGAGGAAGATACGTACACATCAACAAAGATTCTGAATGGATATCCATTCTAGCAAAGGATGAAGTGTTGGAAGTAATGTGAGACACTATGAAGTAGTGTCTTGATGGGTACAAGGTGCACATAAAGAAAATCCATGTCCTTAAAATTGGTGGTAACATGAGGCAATATGCAATAGTTTCATGTTTATGTGACAACATATGATACAATTAGAGGTTCATGGTGAATCGACAAGTAGAAGGATCACTACTATGGATGTGCAAAGGTCTTGTAGAGGATAGTCTATGTCCACCTATGTTGGGTAGGTAACAACTTGAAATAAAAGCAAGAGCAATGTATATCCTTAAGACAGTGAGCTCCATTGAGAGAAGGAAGCAATGAAATTTATGATGTGTGGGAACAATATAGAGTAGCCACTCATGGATCTAATAATTCTCCTTTCTATTATTAAAGAATTGACACCTTCTACAAATTATTTTGTTGTGCTTGTGCAACTTCCATTGTGTGATTGATAACTATGTGATAGCTGTCCTTTAGTGGACCCCTACTAATTCAATAATCATCATGGACAACAAAACATTACTTGATTTGACTTGCCAAACCTATGATTAAATACAATGGAATAACCTTGCACATACTCTACTCACCTCATGTGTCTCTAGTTTAGCTTCTCTTGGTTATTGGTATTCTACAAAGCCTAATGGTATCTATAAATAGTGAACTCCTTGGTACACAAATAGTGCCTCCAATTCCACAAAGCTTGAATAATGGTTTAGAACTCTTGGTCATACAATGAGTGCTTCTTTCTAGCATCAGTTAATTTCTCATTGAAGAATAAAAGTGTCCTTCTTGATTCATTTTTGGTTTCCTGGCATCACAATCAACTTGAAATACCTTGCTAAAATTTAGCACTACCAACACAAGCTCCTCAATCACCTTCTTCTTCAAGAGCTCAAAGCTCTTGGCTATAGCACTAGCCCAATCAAACCCACTTTTTTGCCTATGGCAAATTGTTTGAAAACAAATAACAATGAAGTTTCTTATGAACTTTCTATACAAGAATTGCAAAGCCCTGGAAATTTATTCCTTCTATGACACTTTATGATACCAACCACTCAACTATTGCTCTTCCCTTGGGTCCATCCTCAACTTGTCTTGAGATATAACAAATCCCAAGTATGAAAACACCCTGATTCCATGAGGATGCATCCCCCCAAGAAAACCATGTGTTTTTTAGACGTGGACATCCCTAAGATGCAAAAATGCCAAGGGAACGTCCCCCCATCGTCCCTCCACCACGCACCCTTCACTATTTCCAAGATGTTTCCTTTGATAAGGGACATCTCTGAGACAGTTCATGCTAGGAAATGCCAGCAGGGGATATTGGAATGTCCCTGAGATGCACAAATGTCCCTTGACCTTAGAAGGGATGCACATAAGTTTCCCCTCAACCCCACCTTGTATCGCAACAAGGAGCGCACCATGGGCGCTGCCCCCAAACCTGTTGTGACGTATTCACACATCGCCCCATTATAAATAGGGACCCCTATTTTTTGCTTTCTGGGGTTTGTTTTTCTAGGTTTTTTAAGGTTTTGTCTGTTAACCTTTGCATTTTGAGTGTCGCCAAGGGGATCACTAGGATGGCAGGCTTTGCTTGAGCCAGGGTGAGTCCACAAGGCCCCAGAATTAAGGTTTCTTTGAGAGTCTTCCTTAGGGCCTGGTTTTGCTCTTGTTGCTAATTGTGTCTTGCTTAGTGAGTGAGTATCATCCTTGAAGGTTTGAGTTAGGTCAAATTGGTGAGTGATGAAGTCTGGAATGTCATCCTGATCTTCAAATACCTTGAAATTTGGCTAAGTCTGGAATGTCTTCCTGATCCTGAAATTCGACTGTCTGGAAAACTGAAGAATCCTCCAAAAACTAGATTTTGCATTATAACTCCTGGAGGTACGAAACCACTCTCAAACATCCTGACAGTATATATGGAATATAACTTAAAGTATAAGAAAGAAGAAATACTTAAATGTTATATTCCATACATGAATCCTGACGAAGAGACCAAAATGTCAAATTTCGCTCCTGACCCTTCCAAAGGGTCCAAAGCGAATTTCACTCCTGACCCTTCCAAAGGATCCAAAGCGAATTTCGCTCCTGACCCTTCCAAATGGTCCAGAGCGAAATTCTCCATATGACATTCTAGTTTGACCCAAACTTAGAACTAACTCATTCCCAGGCATTATTGAGGGCAAATCACTTGTTTGGATGAAGAAAAGTGAAAAATGAAATCAAGATTTGAGCCTAAATGTGAATTTCACTCCTGACCCTTCCAAAGGGTCCAAAGCGAAATTCTCCCTAGACACCTTTTTTTTCCTTGTTTGCACTAGAAACCTTGATTCCTTGGGCATGGTAAGGGCAAATTGACATGTTCTTGACTTAGGAAGTGATTTGAGGTGTTTGAAAGTGTGGATCTTGTCTAAAGCATGAATTTCACTCCTGACCCTTCCAAAGGGTCCAGAGCGAAATTGACCTTTTCCTCTATTTTGCTCTTTCATATGGCCAAGTTTTGGATTTTGAGGCATAGTTGAGGAGACTTGGATGCATGTTTGCCTTGGAAAGAAGGTTTAAGACTACAAAATGGTGAAAATAAACCTAGAATGGAAATTTCGCTCCTGACCCTTCGAAAGGGTCCAGAGCGAAATCTTCCATTTGACCTTCTATCTTGCCTAAAATGATGAATAGAGTTTGAAAGAACCTTGAAATTGATCAAGTTTGAGAGAGAATTGGATAAATCAAGATTTTTGCTCCTCACCCTTCCAAAGGGTCCAGAGCAAAAATCCTCATAACCCTCATTTCCTTCCTAATTTTGGCTGTGTTGGTCTCTAAGGCATGTATGGAAGTGTTTGACATGTTTTTTGCCTAAGGGAATGACTGGAGGTGGAGGAAATGGAGGATTCTAGCCGAAAAAATTGAATTTCGCTCTTGACCCTTCCAAAGGGTCCAGAGCGAAATTCTTGAAAACGCTCATTTTCCCCTTAGACAAGATCAGGACCTTGGTGGAGATGCAAGAAGAATGGTCTATGTTTGCATCCCAAAGAGGATTGGAGTTGGAAGAATCAAGAATCAAGCTCAAAACCATGATTTTTGCTCCTAACCCTTCCAAAGGGTCCAGAGCGAAAATCCTTATAGCTCTTATTTTCTTCCTTGTTTTGGCTAGGCATTGGCATGTTGGAGGGTGAATTGGTATGTTCTTGCCTTGAGAGGTAGTTGGACGCTTTGAAAGATGAAGATTTTGCCTAAATCATGAATTTTGCTCCTGACCCTTCCAAAGGGTCCAGAGCGAAATTCTTTATTAACCTTATTTGCTTCCATGCTTGGGTTTCAAACCTTGTTTCTTAGGTGAAGAGTGATGGATTTTTGCCTTGTAATCAAGATTGGGATTGAAAAGATGAGTGATCAAGCCTAACCCAAGATTTTCACTCTTAACCCTTCCAAAGGGTCCAGAGTGAAAATCTACATAGCCCTCATTTTCTTCCTTCATTGATCAAATTTTAATATCCAAGGCATGTTGAAAGGAAGAATGGACATGTTTTTGCCTTCGGGAATGTTTGAAAGAGATGAAAGGTGGAGATTTTTGTTGGCGGCAATATTGTACATGGAAATAAAACTAGTTAATTAAGTTGTAATTGTGTTGGTTAGTTGGCAACCGAGGGGTGGTAGTTGCGGTGCGACGGTTGGCGCTCGCACCCCCTCAGCATCTTTATATACTTCCGAATGTAACTTGTGTAGAACACTTATGAATGGAATAACATCTGATATCTATGGCAGTATTATTCTGCATTACGTGCTTTATCTATGTACTTTAAGTTATTCACCCGAGGGGGCAAACAATTTTGTCCTAGAAATGGAAATTCACTCCTGACCCTTCCAAAGGGTCCAGGGCGAAATTTCACTAGAACCACCTTTTTTCTCAATCTTAGACCAAGCCTAGTGTGGGCTAAGGTAAATTCAAGAAGGAGATGTCCCTAAGAATGACTTTGAGTTGCTAGTGATCCAGGAATTTGAAGGAATTGAGCAAAATAGTGAATTTCACAAATAGTGAATTTCGCTCCTGACCCTTCCAAAGGGTCTAGAGCGAAATTTCTAAAATCGCCTATTTTCCCTGCAGGTCAAGTCAAACTTTGAGTTTTTATAGCTTGGATGAGTGTTAGGAGAGTTGTTCTTGCCCTTTTGAAGTTGATTGAGGTTGAAAGATGGAGGAGTAAGCTCAAATCATGAATTTCGCTCCTGGCCCTTCCAAAGGATCCAGAGCGAAATTCTTCAAAGCACCTATTTTCTCCTTGTATGAGGTCAAAACTTTGGTTCCTATAGCATATATGGAAGTGGAGTGATGTATTTTTGCTTGGCAATATAGATTGGAGTTCAAGAAATGAAATATCAAGCCTAGAATGTGAATTTCACTCCTGACCCTTCCAAAGGGTCCAAAGCGAAATTCACCAAAACCACTTTTTTCCTCAATTTTATGCCAAGTCTAGGGTGGTTCAAGGTGAATTAGGATTGGGAGTGTCCTTAGGTGTGAGATTGACTTGCTAGTTATTATCAAAATGATGGAAATTAGCCTAAACCAAGCATTTCGCTCCTGACCTTTCCAGAGGGTCCAGAGCGAAAATCCAACGATCACCTATTTTCTTTGCAAGACAAGTTAAGTTTTTGGTTTTTATGGCCTAGATAGGAGTGAGGCGATGTGTCCTTGGTCTTGGAGGTGGATTGGAGTTGAAAGAATGAGGAAATAAGCTCAAAACAAGATTTTCGCTCCTGACCCTTCCAAAGGGTCCAAAGCAAAAACCCTAAAATCCATCTTATCCTTCAAATTTTGTGCTAAATCAGGCCTAGATCTAGGTGAGAGAAGCCCTTTGGATTGCCTTTGAATGATTTTTGATCACCAAAAATGCAAGTTTTGAGCTAAAACATGAATTTCACTCCTGACCCTTCCAAAGGGTCCAGAGCGAAATTCTGGATAGGTCTTGTCCCTGGCTAGGATTTTGAGCGAATTTTCCTTTTCAAGCCTTTTTAGGATCAAGCAAATGTTGCCAGGTTGAGAAATGGATTCAAGTGAAGGAGTTTAGAGTAAACAAAGTGAAAAGAATGGAGCTAGGTAGGAGAAGACAAGCAAAGCATGAATTTCACTCCTGACCCTTCCAAAGGGTCCAGAGCAAAATTCTTCAAACTACCTATTTCCTCCTTGTGTCAAGTCAAGACTTTGAGTCCTAAGGCGTGGTTAACGTTGAAATGATGTTACTTTGCCTTGCAAGATGAAAGTGAAGTGAAGGAGATGAAGAATTGAGACCTAAAACTTGATTTTCGCTCCTGACCCTTCCAAAGGGTCCAGGGCGAAATTCACAAAATGTCCCTTTTTCCTTCAAGTTTGAGCTAAGCCAGGATAGTGTTCAAGGAGGATTGGACTTGGAGATTGCCACAATCATGCATTTGAGTAGGTTTTGAGTCCAAGAGGTAAGGATTTTGAGCTAAAGAGTGAATTTCGCTCCTGACCCTTCCAAAGGGTCCAGAGCGAAATTCCCAATTTCACCTAAATTGCTCATGATGAAGATCAGGAGATGGATTCCCAAACCTTGGTGGAGAGAAGACTAGTGTATGCTTGCCTTGGAAGGCATTTTGGAGTAGAGGCATGATAGATTTTGTCTTAAAACGTAAATTTCACTCCTGACCCTTCCAAAGGGTCCAGAGCGAAATTCTTAAAACCTCTCTTTTGCCCCAAATTTACATCAAGCTTGGTGTTGGTTGAGAATGAGGGCATCCTTGGGCATGTATCTAAGCAAGTACGGTCACAAAGTGAGAAGAATTTGAGCCAGGAATGCAAAATTCGCTCCTGACCCTTCCAAAGGGTCCAGGGCGAAATTCTTATAGGGCCTGTCCCTAGGGAGAATCTTGAGCAAGCTTCATTTTAATATCTTCTTGTTGATGATTTAAGGTGGAAAATGCTATGTTGAAATGAATTTATTATGTGTCCTTAATCGTCTTTTGGTTTGTTTTGCAGATGAAAGAAGACCAGGCCAGATCAAGGACGACCTCCTCCAGTCCAGCATCATCAAGGACGACCTCTTCTAGTCCAGCATCATCAAGGAAGACCAATTCGCCAGCTACCTCCAGAACCCTCACTTTGCCACACTAAGGAACCACAAGATGACAATGAAGGGCGTTGCCAGCATTTCAAGGAAAGGTACACCACCCATCCATCACGTCAAAGACAGAGGAGAATCAAATAAGGTCAAAGCAAGGGTCTGTTGAAGAAGCAGATAGTTTCAGAAGAGTTAATTAAAGCTAGCTTCTCAACATCATCAAATTGAACATCTACCAAGTCACAGACGTCAGACAAGGTGGCATCCCAGTCATCACTCCTCCAGTAGGATTGCTCCACCACAGCGTGTCCAGATTCAATGTACCTGACTCATCAAAGATGACACTAACTTCGATGTACCTACCCCGGTTATCCATTGGTCGAATTTTCCAAAGAAGACATGTGTCCAAATAATGCAATTATTTCATTGGCCAGAATTGAGTTTGTTGTAACAAACCCTAATTAGGGTTTTCATTGTAAAATCCTAGCCATTGATTCTAAATCAATCAAAGTCGTCTATTTGTGAAGGGTTTCTCTATATAAGCCCTAGCTTCTCATTTGTAAAAGCTAATAGTTAGTTGATAGAGGTTAGAATAGCTAATGATCGATAGTGAATAGAATAGAAATTAGAGTAAAGTAGGAAGAGGAGGCAAGAAATTGTTGCCTTGATTGTAAATGAACCCTTTTTTCATTGAAGATATGGTGAAATGTGTCATTTCTTTACAATACACATGGTTGTTTACCTTACTAGGTAAACAGGAAGAATACAGAAACTGAACAGCAATGCACAATGCAATTACAAAGGAAGTACCAGAATAAGCTTTCCATTAATGTCAAAAGATGTTCATATTATAATCTGTCGTCAACATTACATGTCCCCCAACACCCGGAGGTGGTACAATATATGACAGTAGAAGGGGTGCGACACAACCATCGCGACTCCAACTACCTACCCGTCGGCTAACTAACTATCAACAATTAACATTACTAAACTATACATATTTTCCGATAACATCATCCCCCCCAAAAAGAAGTCGTCTCCGACGACTCACAACAAAATGGAGACAATGCATATATACACCCAAACAAAGTCAAGGAGGGGGCTGAGGAAGCGTCCCTGAAGTCGAAGGCTGGGATGCTGGTGTCTGGGCTGCCAGGCGAGCGCGGAGGTCATAAACCTGCTGAGTGCGTGCTGCCACATCCCGCTCCGCCACCAACACTCTCTCCAAAGCCGTCTTCACCATATGCGCAGCTTCCAGCAACTCCTTCTCCTTGGTATCCGCGGACTCTGTCATACCAACCAACTGAGTCTGCAACAAACCCCGCTCTGCAGTAACAGCATCCAACTCCTGCTGCACAAGGCTCCGCGCACTCTGCTCCTCCGATAGGCGGATGCCAACCGCAACCTTCTCTGCACAGGCTGTCTCAAGTTGTGCGAACAACTGCGTCCTCTCGGCTGCCCAAGAAGCCTGTTGTCTGGCGAGATCTCTCTCTATCTCTGTACGAGCAGCCTCGCAGACCGTGGACTCATGCTGCGTCTGCCGCAGTGCATAGTAGGCCTCCCTGTAAACCTGCTCAATCTCGCGAACAACTGCCATCACCCAACCCTCCACAACAGGCTGACGCAGCCTCCAGGCCTGGAGCATCTCCTCTGTCTCCGCAGTCGGCCACCCCTGAGACTCAAAGCAGGTAGCAAGGGCTGTCGAGCAATCCACCCGCATAAACTATAGGACCTGCTCAAGCTCCACCACCACCTGCTGCAATGCTTGCGTCTGAGCGGCGGCCACTACCCGCCTACCCCTCGTTACCATATCAGCCATGTCCGCGAGATAAGTCTCAACATCCTCTCCCACCTGTGCTGAAGACTGGTAAATCCCTAGTGGAGCGGTCACTACTGTAGCCTGCTGCGAAGGTACTGCCTCCGCCACCGAAGGTGCACCATCTCCTGGTGCCTGCCCAGAGGTGACCTCCCCTGCCTCGTGCCCAACGGTGAGTCCATGTGCCTCCCCTGACGAGTCATCCAAGTGGACTACCTCCGCTCCCGTCTCTCGACGCGGTGAAAATACAACAACTCCCTCCGGCTGTGCCAGTGTCATCTGAAACCGCTGTGTGAGCAAGCTCTGCATAGCCTCAAGGTCAGCACGCATCTCTGTGACTGGGGGATGGGTCGCTGTGGTCGGCTCCTCCAACAACGAAGCAGAAACAGTCACCACGGCGTCACCACCCACGACCTCCAACCGCACGTGAGACTTGGTAGCCTCCACCTCCGTCGGCCCCTGCTCGACCACTACCCGGTGCGGTGACTCCTCGGTCAGTGCCGCTGTGGCTGGGCCCAACGGTGCTCCCTGTTGCTCGTGCTGGAGGGGACCCAATGTAACAGGCGTATGGCTCTGCCCGAAGGCCGGAATACAAGTGCCGCCTACTCCAGATGCTGGCACAGTCGTGCCCATCGATAACAGAGGTGGGGCAAACCGGACGCATACAGGCTCCTCCGTTGCCTGACTGCTATCGTCCTCCTCATCTTCCTCCTCCGAATCCTCTGTGCTGCTGGACTCCCTCCCGCTGTCAGGCTCCCCTGAGGCCGAGGCCGTATCCACCGCCCGTTTGCGCTTCGCGGAAGAGTGCCCAATGTCCAAGTGCCTCCAATACATGATTGGAGGCTCTCCCGCTGCCAACGGTCCCTGCGGCCGTACCTCCAACTCATCCTCTGGCACTACTTCCCGTGTGGCCTCCAGGAATAACCCTATAGCATAATGATGCATGTAGAATGTGCGATGCTGGAGCGTCAGAAACTCATACATACGCTCTGCCAGTAACGCTGCCCAGTCATACACGATGCCATTCATCAGCCCATTCATCAGCATAATCTGAGGGAGGGCGATGTCTGACGCCCTACCCAACCCTGTCAATCTGCTCTTGATAACATCCATGATGCACCTCCAGTGGCCCTCCGCAACAAAAGTCTTGCGGATTCCCCGACTCTTCGTGGCTCTAGCCACGTTGTCCAACTCCGCTGTGGTCAAATTCCGGGAGACTAATTTAATCCACCGCTCCTTCTCCTCCTATGTCATCTTCTTGGCCTTCAGGTCTATTTTCTTGCCCTGGCTGCCCGGAATGCCGAATACCCTCGTGAAATCCCTCGCTTTGAAGGATATAGTGACATCCCTCCGGAGGTATTCAAATGTGCTGGTGCATGTATGTCTGTCGAAGGTGTCCACCATGAAGCGTAGGGCACCCTCGTACTCCCGGATAGGGAACACAGGCATCCGGATAGCCCACTCTACCTGTGCCTTCCGGAGGTTTTGCTTTACCAGGTCATTCTCGGGGGTATCCTGCCACCATTTGCGGCATTCCAATCCATTCAGGCCCTCGAAAGTAATATTCTGTGGCGTCACTGTGTTTTTCGCACTTGCGGCAACCTATGGTGTTTTCTGTTTTTGTTTTTGCCGAGCGCTGACGTCCATGGTGCCATCTGCAACACGGCACTCCTGAAGCTAAAATCCTGATATTGCTACCTCTATTCTTCTGGCTGCTGCTGGAAGAAGCGTGCAGCTGTTTCTTCCAACTCCTCTTCCCGGCTGAATCCATTGATCTCCCCGTAACTGATTTGTTTAGAAAAAAATCCACCCTTCGTAACGGCCCTCTCTTTTTGGCTGCCGCCATGCGGCTGGTCTACCTGTGGCTCTTATTCTTCCCTTTGTGACTGCTGCGCATAACCCTTGTTGTGGCTGCGTGCAATTGTGCGGACTTGGTGTGGCCGTGCGGTGGTAACTACCTCCAAAAAAAAAAAACGCACGACACTTGTACTGTCCGCTAGGCGACGCCGCTCCTCCCGTTTTCTTTGTTGGCCAGCGTCTTCTTTCCTTCTCCCTTCGGCGTGGTGTCTCCCTCGGTGTGCGGCGTTTCAATCATGCGACGCTTTATGCTTCTCGCAGCCTTCGGTGGCTACCTTGGTTCCCTTCGGTAGTGTCTCCTTGTTTCCTTTCGGCGGTGTCCGACGTCCTTGTTTCTTCTATCCTCGGCGGTGTCTTGTTTCCTTCGTTCGGTTTATAGCTTGTGCGGCGTTTATATTCTTTTTCGTGCGCTGCACGGGTGTCTCCTTCATTCGGTGCGCGTGGTGTCTCCTCCCTTTCCCTTCGGCGATGTCTCTTCCCTTTCCCTTCGGCATGGCCTTTTATGTTTGCGTGGCTTCCACCGCACGGTGGTCCCACCGTCGGTGGTGCCACCGTCAGTGGTGCCACCGCACGGTGGTCCCACCGTCGGTGGTCCCACCGTCGGTGGTGCCACCGTCGGTGGTGCCACCGTCGATGGTTCCATTCCACCGCACGGTGGTCCCACCGTCGGTGGTGCCACCTGCGGTGTCCACCGTACGGTGGTCACTTTTTTTTTCTCTTTTTTTTTTTTTTTTTTTTTTTTAAATATATATATTTTTTTCAAATTTTCTAATTTTTAGGAGCGGCTGACTGACTGGGGGTTCCCGGTTCCCTCCGTTCGTGATAGATTTTCAGTTTCGACCCGTTGACTGCATCTGATATCTCCTTCCCGTCCAGCGTCCATAATTTTATCGCCCCGTTCGTGTTGACCTCACGTATCCGGAAGGGCCCTAACCATCGGACTTTGAATTTCCCCGGTTTAATTTCGTTTCGTCCATTATATTTCAAGACTAACTGCCCCGGGGTGAACCTCGCTCGCCGAATGTGTTGGTCGTGCCAATGTTTCCTTCGTTGCTGGGCCACGTCTGTCACCCATTGTGCCATCAACCTTCGTTCATCGAGTTTGTTTAGGGCATACAGGTGCTCCCTCAGGCTCTCCATATCACCAAGTTTATTCTCAATAGCAATTCGGAGACTTAGCACCATGAACTCCATCGGTACTACCGCTTCCTGTCCGTACATTAATTGAAATGGTGTCTGGCCCGTCGTTACTTTGTAGGTGGTGCGGTATGCCCATAACACCGACGGTAGTCGCTCCTCCCAATCTTCCTTTTCTACCCCGCACGACTTATAGATTACGGAAACCAGAATCTTGTTGGTCGCCTCCGCTTGACCATTGGCCCTCGGATAATACGGACTGGACAAGGAGTGAAAAATTTTGAATTCTGTCGTAAGGAGTCTCACCACATGGTTCACAAAATGGCCTCCTCTGTCACTGGTTATCTGAAGCGGAATTCCATATCTCGTGATAATTTGTTCATAAATAAATCTGGCTGTACTCACGGCGGTGTTATCAGGTAGGGCCTGTGCTTCGACCCATTTTGTCAAGTATTCCGTAGCTACCACGATGTATGTACATCGCCGCGGTCTGCTGACTTTTAACGGCCCCACAAAATCAAGCCCCCAGCGTTCGAATAACTCTTGTGCCGCTGAAGGGTTTAATGGCATGAAGTCTCGTTTTAGTGGTTTTCCGGCCCTCTGGCATGTATCACAGCTTCCGACCCATTCTCTGGTGTCGCTGTGTAGCATGGGCCACCATAGTCCGGCTAACAGTACTTTCCTGGCCGTCGTGTCCGGCTCCATATGACCTCCTGCGGGTCCTTCGTGTGCTTCCTTCAAAATCCCCGGTATCTCTTCCTCCATCACGCATCGGCGGAGTACTTGATCTGTCCCCATTTTGTAAAGGAGTCCATTGATCAGTTGGAACATTCGGCTCCTTAGGACCAATTTGCGTCGTTCCCCTGGTGGTATGTCTCGAGGGAACTGGGACGTCGATAGGTACTCGCCAATACGAGTGTACCAGGATGGTAAAACCGCAATCCGGAATAAGTGCGCATCCGGAAAATCATCATTCACCCCCTCCGCTCGTTCTCCCGACTTGATTCATGACAATTGGTCAGCGATCACATGGCTCTTCCTTGGCCGTACTATAATGTTGAATGTGAATTCTTGCAGTAATAACAGCCACCGACTCACCTGTCCTTGAATACTAGGTTTATTCACCAAGTACATCAAAGCTTGGTGGTCTACATAGAAGGTGAAGGGTGTCGCCAACAAATAATGCCGGAACTTCTGTACTGCGTAAATCATGCCGAGCGCTTCCCGTTCCATTGTACTGTAATTCCTCTCAGCTTTCGAGAGTAGTCTACTGGCGAAGTAGACCGGGTGATCCAACCCATGATTCCCAACTTGTGCTAATGTTGCACCTATTGCATAGTTGGAGGCGTCGACGTGCACATGAAATTCTCTGTCCCAGTTTGGAATGGGCCAATATTGGTGCCGCCAACAGTCGTGATTTCAATTCCTTGAAGGATTCCGACTGCGTTGTTCCCCATACGTACGGTTCCCCTTTTCTTGTGAGGTTATCCAAGGGGTAAAATATCTGGGAGAAATTTTTTATAAACCTTCGGTAATATCCGATGTGTCCCAAAAAAGATTTTACCCCAGAGACATCCTGTGGGGGTTCCATCTCTATAATCACCCGAACTTTATCCGGGTCTGTTTTAAGTCCCGCTTTACACACTATGTGTCCGAGTAGTCTACCCTGAGGTACCATGAATCTGCATTTCTTAGGGTTCAGTGCGAGTCGTGCCCTCCGGCACCTGTCCATACATTCTCCGAGTGCCTTCAGATGTGTCTCCTCCCCGCTATAGATGGACCAATCATCTAGGAACGCCTTGAAGTTACCCACAGACATCTTATCAAAAATGTGGAGAATTATTCGTTGGAACGTTGCCGGAGCATTGCAGAGACCGAAGGGCATCCGGTTGTAAGCATATACTCCGTCCTCCACCACAAATGTCGTCTTCAGCGTATCTTCCTCTGCTATTGATATCTGATTATAGCCGGAAAATCCATCCATAAATGAATAGATTTCATGGCCGGCCACCTCTTCAAGAATAGAGTCCGTGAACGGTATGGGAAATGGATCTTTGATGGTAACTGCATTGAGTCGCCGGAAGTCGACACAAATCCGGATCTCGTTAACATCCTTTTTGAGAGATATTACGATGGGGGATACCCATTCGCTATTATGCACCCTAAAGATAATCTTGGCCTCCAGCATTCGTTCAATCTCTTTTTGTACTTTTGCAGCATAGTTTTTATTCATCCTGTACGGTCGCTGCCGTACTGGTACTGCGCCTGGTACCAACAGAATACGATGAACACATAACTCTAGTGGGACTCCCTTCAAATCCTTATAAGTCCATGCGAATACATCTTTGTACTCGGTGAAAATCTTGAATGCGGCCGTTTTCAGCACTGGGTTCCAGTCATCTCCTACCAGAATGATTTTCTTATCCGCCTCCGTACCTAGATTCAAAGGTTTCACCGTCGGTTCTTCATACTTCATGGCCTCCTTGTTTTTAAATTGATGTGCGGGTACGATGTCCATTGTAGCTTCTCCTTCCTTATACTCCCCGTATTCTGGGGGATATTGATCTGGCTCCTCTCCTTCGACGCTTAATACGTTACAGGAGGGTGAGAACATCTCATAGTCCTCCTGCTGCCAATGGAATAATCCATTTAGTGAATCTGTGTCATCCTCCGAACAGCAACCTCCGATTTTTAATATGCCTTCGGCATCTGGGTCCATCCCCTCTCTCCCTTCGTCTCGTGGGTCATTTTCCCTCTCGGATTCAGATCCCGAGGAAGAGGCAAGTTCCTCGTTCACCAACTGCGTCCGGAGATCAATAGTGAATTTCTTGCCTCCGCTCTCCATCGAGAGTGTATTTCGTTTCCAGTTGTGGTTTGCTTTCGCTGCCACCAACCATCCTCTTCCAAGTATGGCATCGTACCCTTTCTGTTTCAATGGAATGACCACGAAGTCGAGTACAAAAGGTTGTGCACCCACGGTGACTTGCTGTGCCATCAACATGCCGAGGGGTTTAATCCCATGCTGGTCTGCACCTAGCAGATTAAACTTAGGTGGCCACAGAGTGGGCTTTCCTAGCTTTTTCCATGTGTCCTCCGGAAGGACATTTACTCCGGAACCGCCGTCTACTATAGTATCCGTCAGGATGGTGCCCAGGATGCCCATCTCCACCACGGCTGGGTGTCGGCCATTGTTGACGGTAAGTACAACTGGATTTGTTGCCGAGCTTCCTAGTATGGGAGCGTCCATGTCTCTCGGTTTGGGTTTATCAACCTTTGTGCCCAACAGCACTGTCCCCAATTGCGGTATGGTGTGTAGGAGGTCTTCCAGTTTCACAGGTACCTCCATTTGGAGCATCTGCCGTACAATGTTCCTCTCCGCGTCTGTGCAGTAGGGTCCAGATGACTCGTGTGTCTCTCCCCGTTGAGCTTTCATGGCCCTTTCTATTTCCTCCCTTGCCTCCGTCATTCTCTGCTTCTCCGTGCGGGGATGGGGGTATCGGGCTTCCTTTGCCTGCCCTCGGGTAAGAGCAAGGATGGCTTCTTTACCCCGTGCGTTGCCTTCGATATCAATCAGATTGGCCCCTACGCCAGACTTCGGACAATCGGCATCTTCATGGTCACCGAGGCCACACCACCGACATAGCTTTTGAGCGGTGTCATTGTTATTACACTCTCGTGCGTAATGACCCCATTGATTGCAAGCCCTACATTGAATCATCGGGCGTCCCTTCGCATCATATTGGACCCTGTTTCTGGTGGAATTATTATTATTCCCCCGTCCGCCTCACCGGTTTCCTCGGTAGCCTCCGGAAGATGCATTATTGTTTGAATCCGATGTGGAGGGATGCTCATGTGCAAAGAGCACTTGCTGGTTACGTGCCTTCAGATTGTATGGGCATTCCTTCGTAGAATGTCCCATAATCTGGCAGATGTCACAGAATGCCTTCTTGGGACAGGCACCCTTTGTGTGGCCGCTCTCCTTACAATCCGTGCACCACAGTTCATCATCCTTGCTTGTGGCCCCCTTCATTGTCTTAAACTCTTTTAACATCCGTTCCATATCCTTCTGAAGGGCCGTGACTTTCTTCTTCGGCTTCTCATCACTGCTACTCTCTTCTTCCGACGTATCATCTTCAGAGGATGACGAAGATCTATTCTTCTTCTTTTTGGCCGTCTTATTTTCACTTTCCAAGTCCATGGCCCGGTTGTATGCATCATCGTAGGATGTTGGAGGCACAATTTTCATCTTTCGTCGTAGCTTAGGGTTCAGACCCTCGACAAACCACCGCTTCTTTAAGCCATCAGCCGGTTGGCTTTCCATCTTTCCGACTAATTCCTTTAGCCGGCGGCCATATGCCCGTATGGTCTCCTTCTTTCCTTGCTTTGTTCCATAGATTTCCGAGACTATCTCATTATCATCTCGGAGAAGCCGAAATTCCTTCTCGAATGCTTTCTTCAATTCATCCCACGTAGTTACCCCGGTTTTATCCAAGTCTGAATACCAGTCAATAGCCACTCCTCTTAGTGTGGCGGGGAACTGCTTCATCCATTCATCCTGGTTAGTCACCCTGTTGGCTGTCCAGATGGTTTCGCAGGTACGGCAATGCCGTGCGGGATCATCCTTGCTATCCCCGTTGAACTTGGGCAACTTCTGTTTGGTCGCCATTGATGGAAGTCGTCCACTTGGAGGTGGTTGTGGCCGTGTCTGCCCTCCGGCACTGCTCCCTCCGATGTCGTTGATGTCTCTTGTGGTGGTGACCAAAGGTACGGTGTTTTGTCTTGTACCTACCGTGCGGTTAGCTTCCCCTTCGCCATCACCCGTGCCCGGCTCCCTTCGGTGATCCTCCCTTTGTGGCGTGAGAGCCACTACCGTGCGGTTAGCTTCCCCTTCGCCGTCACCCGTGCCCGGCTCCCTTCGGTGATCCTCCCTTTGTGGCGTGAGAGCGACTACCGTGCGGTTAGCTTCCCCTTCGCCGTCACCCGTGCCCGGCTCCCTTCGGTGATCCTCCCTTTGTGGCATGAGAGATAAATTTTTGAACCGATCTCGAGTCTCTTCCACTAGTTCTCTCCGTAACCTAGTTTCCTCCAGAAACTCTTCGAGGCTTCTCGCTTGACAGTAGTCTGGCGACGCGTAGAAATTCCCCTCGGCTTCTGCACCTTCCGTGACACCTCCTTGGTTCCCTTCGGGCAACCCTTCGACAGGTCGTCCTTCGGCAAGTTGCCTCAGCCTCCGTCTACGTTCTACACGTTGTTCCAGAATCAAAGCCTTCTGCGCAGCCTCCCACTCGTCGGTTTCTAATTTCTTATTTCTATCTTTATTCAATAAATTGGGCATTAATTGTGGTACAATTTCATGTTTCACAACACATAAACCAAAACACAACACGTCTTTATTAATTCATTCTTTTGTATACAATCAACATAATTCTTCTGCTTCTAACAGTGTTCTTTATTTGTCTCCCTTCACAATTTAAGGATTATTTGTCCTTCATCGGTCTTCCCTCCGTCCGTCATCCTGGCGCTCATGAAATTCTCGTAAGATTTGTTGTCGTCGGTTCTCACGGTAGGTGTCTTCTCTGTGGTTTTGAAGAGCCAAAAATGCTTGAGCCAGAAGGTTAGGCAAATTGCTCATCAACCGATTCACGGCCGGGCTTTGTTGACGTGTATTTTGTACACAACCTAACACAGAATAAAATACCCAAGGGTACCTTATCCTCTCTTGAATAAAGCCTCTGAATGCTGAAGATGTCGCGAAAAGGATCAATCGGGATGACTTCAAGGTTCCTGTATGTAGGGTCTCTACGTGTGGATAAGCTCCAGTGGTATGATGTGATTTGCTGGAATCACAAGGGGACTTACATGTGATGATTAAACTTCCGATCTGCTTTGCTGGACACAGACTCTTACTAATTTAGATTAAAAAAAATGGGAAAAGGATGGGGGTGAAGAGAGGATCTAATCCTAATACTAAGAATGTAAGAGCAATGATTTGATTTTTGATGAAACTCTAACTAGGTCTTGTTTTGACATCAATGGAACATCTACACAAGGCTAGTGCGATCTTCTAAGGGAAGCTTTATGATGTTCAAATCATCACCGCAGGCATAGATACCATCCAAGTTGATGCATATCAATGAAGAAGCGACAAATTGAAATTGAGCTTAAGCTGAACGATTCTAGTTGACTACACAAGGCAAGTCTGCAATCAACAAACTGCTAGTAGTATGGATATACGAATTCCATCATCAATCAATCACATTTCCTCCATTCATCTAATCATCTACCATCTAAGATTGAAGACTCAACAAGAAACCATGCAAATTGCAAGAAAACGACATATTTCACCATTACTTCAATGAAAATGGAGTTTGTTTACAATCAATGGCAACAATTTCTTGCCTTGTCCTCCTATTCTACTCTAATTGCTATTCTATCAATTTCTAAATACTCTCTACCTACTAAATGCCTTTAACTATTTCTATACTATCTCTCTAAATTCTCCCTTTTTACAAATGAAATGTCTGGGCTTATATAGTGCCCACAATACAATTTGATGGCTTAGATCAATTCGAGATCAACGGCCAAGATTTTACAATGAAAACCCTAATTAGGGTTTGTTACAACCATTACATAACATTTAATGCTTGGCCAATGATAAAATTGTATTGCTTGGACACATGTCCTCTCTAGAAAAATCGACCAATGGATAGCCGGGGTAGGTACATCGGAGTTTGTGTCACCTTCCATGAGTTAAGTATATTGAATTTGGACATGCTGAGATGGACCTCACTGATTGGAGAAATAATGACTAGGACGCCACCTCATTTGACACTTGTATCTTGGCAGATATTCAACTTGATGTTGTTGAGAAGCTTGCTTTAATTAATTCATCTGGAACTATTTACTTCTTCAACGAGCCCTTGTTCTAACTCCTTGTATCCTTGATGTGTAGGAAGATGATGTACCTCGCCTTGGAACGCTGGATTGAAAGAGGTCGCCCCTGTCCTGGCTTGATCGTCCTGGCGAAGACTGTCCTGGCGAAGACCGTCCTTGATCCGGCTTGATTTTCCTTGAAGAGATCTCCATTTGATGCCTACACAACATTTCAAAATTAGTACCATGATTTTGCAATACATAACATAAATTAGAGAGCAAATTTTAGGAAACTTAATGATAAGTCCTTTATTAATCATTTCCTAAAAACGATTGAGCTAGGGGAAAACAAAATTTCAAGATTCAAAATTTAAGCTATGACGATCAAAATTCGAAATTAAAACAATAAAGCAATATCGCCATACCTCAACTTGAGAGCTAACTCTAGAATGCAAAATGAAGAAAATCGCCTAGGCAAAATTTGAAATTAAATGACTTTGACGTGATCTTGAAGGATAATGAACGTCCTCTTTGTCCATTCACCACCCTTGGGGATATCTTTGATGTGTTCCTCAATGTCTTTGGCAAGTTCGCCTAACTTGAAACTCGAACTCCTTTGATAATGCTTGCACCTTCCCTTATATACTCCAAATCGCATATGAAAGAGGATGCTTGAATAATGATTTAAAAATGAAATAAACACCTCCTTTTATAAGCACTCTCCTCATGCATTACCTTAGGCCGACTTGGTGAAAACAAAGATAATTAAAAGCCTTTTTTAATCAAAACCAAGGCCGACTTTTGTAAAATAAACCCAAGCGCTCAACTTGTTTTATAATTAATTAACTTTATGCCTTTATAATTAATTTTTTCGATTTTTAATAGGCAAAATTAATTAATAAATGTTATGCGTTATTTTTAAATGCCACTTAATTAAATTTTCAAAACCTATCAAATTTAGCATTTAAAATAAATTCAAAAAAAACTTGTTTGAACGCCAAATTTTGAAGATGAAAGATACGTACCTCATCGCCCTGGTCCCTGACTGAGGGACAGGAGCGATCCATCAATTTGGTCTTGATCCTTGCATTCTTGATCTCAAATCTCCATCATAAGGTGAATAATAACATTGTTCCTTTACTCCATGCTTGTCTTACTTGACTTTCACAAGGCAAATTCAATGTTTGGAGGATCATCGCCCTGGTCCCTTGGAGAGGGACAGGAGCGATCCTTGTCTTCTAGCTTGCAACTCTTCATTCTTGATTTTAACTTCTTCGTCCATCACCTTTCAACCTTTCAAAAGACGTCTCAAACCTTTTGCAACTTTGTTTTAACATAATTTTCGAAGGATTATAAGTGTTTTGGCAAATATCGCCCTGGTCCCTTCCTGAGGGACAGGAGCGATCCTAGTGTCCTGGCTCAAATTTGCAAACTTTTGATCTTTGTTCTTCGTTCATTGTCTTCCAAAGGACGTCCTTGACCATGCCTATCTTTGCCTTGTCTTGGTTTTGACGGAACATAAGTGTTTTAATAAAAATCGCTTTGGTCCTTGTCCAAAGGACAGGAGCGATATAGGCTCCTTGGCTCAATTGATGATCATTTAACGTTCGAAACCTTTGCATATCATCTTCAAAAGACACCTTGGACCTTTTACCACTTCGCAAAACCTTGACTTAACGTGATTTTTGAAGGAATTAGCAACTATAATCAATATCGCTCTGGTCCCTTCCTGAGGGACAGGAGCGAACTTCAACGTTTTGAGCTTGTCCTTGCTTCCATCAACTTGCCATCACTTTCATCGCGTGGAATGAAGTCCCTTTGATCCCCTTGGATACTTGATGTTTAATAAACTTTCAAAATTTAGGGCCTCATGAGGATTTCGCTCTGGTCCCTTGGAGAGGGACAGGAGCGAACCTAGGTTTTTTAAGTGCAAATCCTTCATTTCGGCGATCCTTGTAACTTTGTGCTTGATTGAGACGCTTCGAAATGTCCTTGCCACCTCTCACCTTGACTTGGAGTGGTTTGAATTTGAGGAAAAGGCAACATAACTAAGATATCGCTCTGGTCCCTTGGAGAGGGACAGGAGCGAATTTGTACTTGTAGTCTCCATCACACTTCGCCAACTTCCAAATTTATCTTCAACGGTCTCGTAACGTCCCCTTTCATTCATCCATGCCTTGGAATTCATTGTAACTTGGCAAGAAATTTGTCTAAGACAAAAATCGCTCTGGTCCCTGCCTGAGGGACAGGAGTGAACTTGGGCATTTGGGTCCCTTGTTGACGTTTGATAATCTTCAATTTGTCTTCAATGGGTTCAATTCATCTCCTTTCTTACCTTCAAACATAAAACTTGCTTGATCTTTGCCCAGATCGTACCTTATGAAGAATTTCGCTCTGGTCCTTCAGTGAGGGACAGGAGCGAATTTGACCCTCTAGGCAAAAACTTCATCATTTCATTGTTTTTGATCAAGTCTGGATGCTCTATCATGCTCATTTTGTCCTTCACCATGCTTTTGATGTCTCAATTCGTCCAAACAAGGTCAGGAATGGCTCCAATAAATATTTTCGCTCTGGTCCCTTGGTGAGGGACAGGAGCGATTCGCCTTGGTCCTCCTGGGAGGGACAGGAGCGAAATTTGACTTTTCGAACTCTCTATCAGGATAATTTTTATGGAATATAACATTTAAGTATTCTTATACTTTAAGGTATATTCCATATATACTTTCAGGATGTTTGAGAGTGGTTTCAAACCTCCAGGAGTTATATTGCAAAATCTAGTTTTTGGAGGTTTTTCAGTTTCTAGACTTAGTCAAATTTCAGGATCAAGACATTCCAGACTTAGCCAAATTTCAGGATCAGGACCTCACTCAAGCCGGACTTGCTTATCCATGTGATCCCCGGGCGATACTCAAAATGCAAAGGCTAGCTAACAAAACCCTAAAAAAACTAACCCTAAAAAGCAAAAAACATGGGTCCCCATTTGCAATGGGGCGATGTGTGAAAACGTCACAACAGGCTTACACCAAGCGCACTCCACACAGCATCCTCTGGAACAGCCTCAATGGTGGCTTCCCTCCGTACGTGTGTTTCGATGGCCGCCTGAAGGATGCAAGCGAAATCTTTTGTGAGTGCTCGTTCTCCTTCGAACAGTTCTTGGTGATCTTCGTCAGGGTTACTGCTCGTCCCCTCGGGCAATGGTTGTCCCATTATCCCTGTGCCATGTAGTATATTCCCGTCCCTCCCGAAATAATTTCGGCAGCGGCGCCAAATGTTTACCTTACTGGGTAAACAGGAAGAATACAGAAACTGAACAGCAATGCACAATGCAATTACAAAGGAAGTACCAAAATAAGCTTTCCATTAATGTCAAAAGATGTTCATATTATAATCTGTCGTCAACATTACATGTCCCCCAACACCCGGAGGTGGTACAATATATGACAGCCGAAGGGGTGCGACACAACCGTCGCGACTCCAACTACCTACCCGTCGGCTAACTAACTATCAACAATTAACATTACTAAACTATACATATTTTCCGATAACAATGGTCTCTTGGTAAACCTTCATTGTAGATGGTAAATGATTAGATTGAATGAAGAAAATTGTTGAATGCACCTGTGTGGAATCCGTCTAGTCCATACCACTAGCCTCTTATTGATTGTAAGTGCACCCTGCATGGTCAACTAGCATAAAATGAGCTTAATCTTAAGTCGTTACACGTCTATTGTTCATGCATTATCTTGAATGGTGATCAGTGTCTAATGGTGTACGATTTGAACGTATTGGAAGCATCCCTTAGAAGATCGCACTGAGTTGGTGTCGGATTGTTCAAGCCTGATGGTGAGACCCAGCCCAGTAGGACTCCACCTAGTCATTCATCCATCTTCTCGCATTCTAGGTAGTAGAGTAGACTTCCTGAACCCTGCATCTTTTGCCATTTGTTTGTCTTCCAGTTATAAATAGGACTTGTGATTCCAGCAAATCAGACGTTCAGGTCATCGAGTGTAAGTCCCCTTGTGATTCCAGCAAAATCACATCATACCACGAAGAGCTTATCCACGAGTAGAGATCCTACATAATAGAACCTTGAAGTTTCTCCGATTGATCCTTCTGCGATATCTTCAGCATTCGGGAGATTTATTCAAGAGAGGATAAGGTACCTTTAGGTATTTTATTCTGTGTTTGGTCGTGTACAAAAGACACATCAACAAAACCCTACAAGGGGCTCTACCCCTCAACCCCATTGGGGGCTATACACCAAATCCCCACAAGGGGCATTGCCTCTTGACCCCAAATCTCCACCCACCATTGTTATTGTCAATGCAATCATTGACATGTTTTTATGTTTATTAGTTTAAACTTTAATCTTCACTTGGTATGCCAAAGTTTCATTTGCAATTGTCATACTTATTCTTGGTTTGCTCCCAAAGTTCGAAAACTCTGCCCACCATTGTTAATGTTCAAATTTCGATGCAATCATTGTGATGTTTTTAATGTTTATTAGTATAAAACTTTAAACTTTACATAATTTATTTCAAAGTTTCATTTACAATTCTTATACTTAATCCTTATACATCTATTTATAACTAATTTTTCAAGTACTATATATATTTGTGCCACTGTTTAACTAGCCAAATGCAATTGCTAACTTTTCACAGTGGTGGCAGATAAATAGTTATTTTTCCTCGCTTTCACAGTATTAAACAATTGTCTCGAATCTAGAAATACCCTATTGCATTCAAAATTTCCCCAACTTTGCATGGATCTCTCATGTCAGTGGATATGATCCATCTCCTATATTCATATATGATCTATAGAAACCAAGCAAACACGTTCACATAATCACCACAGTTCTGCATGGCATTGGGTGTCCTCAAGATAGCCACCACGGGCGTGAAGGTCGATGCCTATCGATCAACTATATATGCAGTGTGATCGGAGTACGCACAGCCCTTATCCATGAGCCAGAACGCAGACAAATCTTACAATGTGAGGATGTGTTCAAGAGTATTTCATAAATTCATAAACTTTGAGAGCTTTCTTGTGAAATCCATTTTGTGCACATTCTGTGATCATTTCATTTCATTCCTTGAGATGAGATTTGTTTGAGGCAGTCGGTCAAACAGTTAGGTGCCATGTCTGTGCTTTCCCATTTTGCATGCATTTCTAATTTCATCCTTTTATTCCTAATACTTTGATGAATGGTCGTACGTTAATCAAAAACTCCCACTTTGAATGCAGGCAAGGTGGATGCAAGAAAGGTTGTGAAATTTGGCACTACGCCTGCCAATACACCTTTTTTATTTGAAAGCTTCTAAAGGCTTTTCAACAAATCTATTGATTTCATATAACATTCCAATCGATCTTTTTCTTAGACAAAGCTCTTTCCATGGTCCAACCTTGTCTATGCTCCTTATTATGGTGCAACTTTTATGTTTTGAATACATTTCTTATTGTTGAACAGTTCAGATTTGTAGTCTATAATTCCACATTTTCCATACATTTCTACCAGAGCATTTCCAACTATAATATCTGCCAAAACTCTACCAATATACTTTGATGGATGTTCATAACCTGATCCAAAGGTTTCATTTTGCGCAGGCAGGGAGGATAGTAGCATAGATTGTGTAAAGTTGATGCTTTGTTAGAAAGTTACTGAACTTTGTTCAACAAACCGTTTAGTGTATCCCTGTAATCATTGCACTCCATGTGAGGACATCACTATGAGACATTCTGGCAAACAGTTTGCTTGACTTGTCTATGAATCCAAAGTCATTTATGCGCCCATATTTCTTTGAGTTATTTTGCCAAACAGTTTACATACTATAGCCTATGTTTCCACATTTTGCATCCATTTCAAGTAGGCATCTGACAAATACTTATTTCCTTTATACTTAGATATATGTCTACAAGTTGTTCCATAGCCTCGTTTTGCGCAGGCAGCGAGAATGCTAGCCAGGTTGAGAATTCAGCTTTACACCTCCCAATCTTATTTGCTTGAAAGTTTCTAAAGCATTTTTAACATATACATTTTGCACTCCTTCTGCAACATAGCACACCAATTAACACTTGCTTGGAAGTTTCTAAAGCTTTGCGGCCTGCAATCATTTCATTTCATTCTCTGAGACATCTTCTCCTCGAAGCATTTTGTCAAATAATTAGCATGCAACCATAGCCTGTTGCGTGACCACTTTTCTCCAAGATTTTTCATCAAATAGTTGACACGTTTTGTCTATGCTTGCACATGTGCATGCATGTTTATCAACTATCTGCACCTATTATACAAACTCTTCCATAATATAAGAGTTTAGTCAAAGAGAACGTAACTTTCTTTGTCAAATCGACATAAACAAAACCTTATTCATGAGCATATATTGTTTGGTATAGAAGTTGCACACATACATAAGCTAAACTGACATATCTATCAAATTCGGAACAGGTTGGGGAGTTAGATTGACGATGAGAACGGCATGACCATCAATAATTCCAATTGCACATGTTGTTAAAAGTAGCCAATCGACTTGACTGCAATGATATAATCTTACCTATGGTGCTTTCAAAAGCACAATAGAAAATCCATCGTTCGTATATTCTGTCTTCAGGAAACAACTGCCTACTCCAGCTCCCCCACTTCTTATGGAAGTTAATATGCTGTCATGCACAGTCTGCATAAATGTGTCTCTATAGTTGATGTTATATCCTCCATATCTCTCAGATACTCCAAACTCAGCAAAAAGTACAAGCATGTTGAGAGTATTTTCTGCATCTTCAATATCAGCCTGTGTCCAACTCTTCACAAATGGCAGGTGTCTTGGAATAATGTATTGATCAATCCAGCCACAGTGTAGATATGAACAGAGACAAAATCAATCCCAAGGGCTTGGTGATTTCTAATAAAGTCTGTACCCTCATCTTGTGTAGTACTATATGGATTGAATTGTAATATGTCTAGAGTTAAGAGCTGTCATGTCCCCTAAATAAATGATTGACGAATGTTAAAAAAATATTAATTATTTTATATTAACCTTCCCATTCATTTATATAAATAATTAATATTACATGTATTATGGTTAAAAGGCATGTTCTTTAATTACATGTATTATTGTTAAAAGGCATGTTCTTTAACACCGTAAATAGTCTTAACTATTACGGGATTTTTAACCAACTTGATGTTAAAAAAAGAATGGGCGCCAGAAATGGAAGGATATTGGATGTTATAAAAAGATTGCTTGGAAGAAATGTTTGATAATCTGCATGATATCAAAACATATTGAATAATTCCTTTCGCCAGCCTTCAACTGGCCTATTGGAACTGCGAAGTGTCGTGGCCCAAGGAGAGATCTTTCGGTGTGAGTATTGTTTTACAAGACAGGAGAAGCCTATCAGAATCTCAGCAGGAAGACACGCAACTCTGTACATTTCCTTGTGTTCCAGAAAACTGACAGCGGGTATAGCATTTGGCATGCAAACGTTCCAGAAACCTGACAGTGGGTGTAGCACTTGGCATGCAAACTCTATTCATCGATATCGAGGGTAGCATCTGGCACGCATAATCCATTCACTTAGTTGTGTACCGGGAAACCCGATATCGGGTATGTTACTAAATTATTCCTGCAGACGCGAGGGACCATGGAGTCGCGACATCACGTAAACCTTGTTTCGTATGCATTTGATGCGGAAGGCCGCCGCTAACACGCGTCACGGTGAATTGCCGAAGACTCTCCGATGACCGACAGCCACGTGAAGGGACATCAACAGCCACGGCTAATCAACAGGTGCATCATTTTACGTTATTGAATACTGTAAATGACTGTTCAGTAAATGTTGTGAATATCAATAAACATGAAATGTAATTTGGGCTGCACGGGTTATACTGCTAAATAAAATTCATAGGCCTTTCAATGATCAAACGGCTAAGTAAATACTATATCTCTGCATAAACTGGTCATGTACATGTATTTGCAATCAGTTCCTAGTGAGGAATTTTACAAGAGCCCATAAAACCCTTCCATTCCTATCTTTAGCATATGTTTTGAATCCACCGATTTTACAGAAGAAGCCATTTCTACGATCCATGCCTACAATCACTTCATTTCATTAGACTATGTTTCTTTATGGCATTTCCTCAGACAGTTCACGCACCACCATGTCTCTGCTTCTATATTTTGTATGCATAACTCCATAAGGCGTTCTGTCAAACAATGCAGATATGTTATCTATGATTCCACGACTTACAAGCATATCCATGCGAGCATATTGTCATTGGTACATTACATGAGAGGACATATCACTGTATTCCATTCCATGAAATGACATCTATTTGATGTATTCTGTCACAAGACTTCATGTGCCTTGTCTATGGTGGCATGCTGATTTACCAGGGCAACAGGAACTACAACATCAACAAAATTCCTTAATCCTTCACGCTTTAATGAATGCCTATGCACTGTAACAATGTTCCCCTTGCTGCTAACTTTCCAACCCTTTGACAGTTCTTGAAAAACAGTTACGAGTTCTTGAAATAATCTCAAAAATGACCAAATAAGAAAGTTCAGAAGTTAGAATTTCGGAGCATCCAAGCATTTGAGCACTTTAAGGTTCAAAAGTTAGAATTTTAAAGCATCTGAGGATTTGAGCACTTAGATTTTCAAAAATTATGATTTTTGAGCATCGGAGCATATTGAGGGTTCAAAAGTTGGACTTTTGGAGCATGCAAGTAATAAAGAGTTCAAAAGTTTTCGAGCAATGGGGTATTTGAGCACATTGGTGTTTCAAAAGTTAAAAATTTGGAACAACAGAGCCTTTGAGAAACTTGAAGGTTCAAAAGTTAGAAATTTGGAGCATCGCAGTATTTTGGAGGAAGAGGCAAAATATTTTGGAATTTCAAAGTTTTGAGCAGACAAGCATTGGTGCACATTTGAAAATAGCTTACGGAATATTCTAAATTTCTTCCCCAAATTATTAAAATAAAGGTCAAGGGGGTATTGATTTAAAATATTTAATATTTCCCATTATGACCTTGATGCTCAATTCACAAAAACAGGGATAACTTTCGACTAGCAAGGTATTTTGCTTCAAAATTTTAACCAGACAAAAGGTGTGGAGGGTGACCATAACCCGGAAAAATTTCTTCATGACAATATTCCAAGGGCAAAATTTTGATGATTTCCGAATATAGGCCGATAACTATTTAAAGCATTAAAATCTTGCAAACGGTGAAGTGGGTTACCACAAAAATTGGTCACATTGCTTGGAATGGTACCAAAGATGCTCATAAAATGGTTTCTCTTGACGCTTTATAAATTTCAAGAATTAATCATTTTCGTGTTTTGGCCAATACAAAAGATCAGCTCAGAGCATACATAGGGGGCATTTCATGATTTGGCACCTAGGATTGAGCTTGACATTATCAACGTGGACCAATCATTTAAACTCGGGTGCTTGTAATGAATTCAACAGCTTGGCAGAAATACGACACATGTTGGCCAATTCATTACAAGACTCGGAATGAAGGCTTTGGACTGAAACCTCATAATCACTCATCCTGAAAACTCTTGATAAGTACACATCATAGATAGGCCAGACATTAGATTTAATGCAGAAGTTCAAAATTTGGTTGTTTGAAAATTGGGATAAAACAAATGGCAATGAACTTGGCAGATGGGGTGTCTATTAATGATGTATTTGAGCTTCTTTTCTTGGTTGTTGGTGTTCGTATTTAGGCTGCAGTTCTTGTTTTAGCACCATTGTTGGTGGCAGGTGGGCTTTTACATGTTATTGATCAGTTTTTCAGGTAAAGCTTTGATTTTCAACTATTATGTCTCTATTGCTCATCTTCTCAGGCAGGAACCCTAATAGAACCTCCACTAATTATTCAAAAATAATAAATATACATATAATGTTAAGGCTGGCTAGCCCCTCAAATATATTTTTTCATCTTTTGAGTTAATATAAATGGGGAGTAACCCACCTCCCTTACACATCAAAAGATTGATAGTATTGAAGTTTTGAAGTTGATAAATAAAAGTCTTAAATTTGTTAATAATAAATATTAAAGTCTAAAACATTAAATATTAATAATGAATAGAAATTCAATATAAAATATACTTTTAACAAATATATTACATAAGTAATATAATAAATAATAAACTATGTTCAATGGTGTTTCCGTGACGGGGACAGTAGAACAGCAGGGGACGCATTTCAGGGAGGCCAATCCAAGGACTATTTTTTGGGGATGGCAGGGGGGATGGTAATATATATGAATTTTTTAATATATATATATATTGAGAGAGAGAGAGAGAGAGAGAGAGAGAGAGGGAGAGAGAGTCAAATTTCTACAAGTTAATGAACATCAGTATAACAGCAGCAATATAACATGACAATGTTAAAATGATGTGAGATGATATTTGCAGAAGCCTGCATGCAGTTTTGAACCATGGGACTTTTTTGAACAGTGAAATCATAAATTCAAATTATCACTGTTTGTGTTAACTCTTATATAACTTACATCATTAACTATGAATCTGAATCAAGATATATTTATTGCTGTTATACTACAGATGTTGCTGTCACTGCTGTCATGAATAATTTAATTGCTGTTATACTGCTGTGATGATATATTTTTTGCTGTTGTTATAATACTGTCTTAATATATGTATTATTTAAGAGTTATTTTTTAATTTTATGAACAATTTCTTTTTAAAATATTATAAAAGATTACTTTTCCTCAAGGGACGCCTGGCCAGTTGAGAGACATCTAAGACATCCCTAGCCACCTCAGGGATGGTTAGGCATCCATCCCCAATTTTAGGAACATGTTCTGAGACATTTCTGGATTTTCTCAGTTGGGTGGGGATGGCTAGGGAACAGGGACAGGGGTTTGAGGGGTGGGGATGTGTCCCCATGTAACACAGATAATAAACTTAATATTTTTTTTTAAATGATAATCCACCAATCAAGGGACTATAAGAGATCAATTTACGTATAATAATAAATGGAAGAACATAAAATGGCCCCCTCCTATTGCGGAATTCTTCAAATTGAATTTCAACAGGCCTCTCAAGGCAATCCAAGACTATCAAGAGCTATATGTATTGTAAGGGGCAATCAAGTGTGATATGTGCAGCCTACAAGAAACTGCAAGATGGGACCAACTATGAAATTGAGGCACAAACTACCCTTCTTGACTTTAATTTGTCTCAAGACTTTAATATCCTCCATTGCAATTGAGGGAGACTCTATAATAATAATAATAATAAATACAATTCGGAAAAGATCCTACACCTAATTGGAAAATTGGCTAACATCCTATTGATGGTCTAACCTCTTATTGATGGTCTAACCTCTTTGGGGTAAACTATGGTCTTACACCATAAATCACAGTTTAGGGATGTAATTGGGGAAGTAGATTTTGTGGTAAACTATGCAATCAAACCCAATAACAAAATCATTCTCAATAATTCCCCCCAGCTTGGGATGGTTTTGCAATAAAATTTTATTTTATTTTCCCCCATGTAAAGGACATTGTTATTTATGATGGCCAGCCACATGCAACAGCTGGCAAGTGTTCAAACTTAACAAAAAAGTGGGTGAAAGGTGTTCTCTCAACATTTTCACATTCTTTTGCATTGGCACCATTCAAAGTGTGGAACCCAAATTCCACCTGTCTTCCAAGCAAAGACAAAAATGTTTTCAATTTCAAGTCTGGAGCAGCTGAGCATGCTATAAGAATGGTTATGGTTATGGGCTGCAGCTTGAAAATTCCAATTGTCCAACCACTATATATTTTTTTACTTAAGGATTTTTTTAACATTTTTGGGTTAGTATTATTCAGATATGGCACAGATGACAAAGGTGTCATACCCATAGGTATCCAACACAGCAAAATTTTGGAGATTTTGGAGTACAGTCTTTGGGCCATACCTCACCTATATTATACCTGGTAAGACGATACACATACAAGAAATTTAAACCAGGCATTTCCTGTGACTTTTACCACAGATTGAGATGGAGAAAGGACAACCACTTTTTGCTTGCCAAGAGTGTTGGTAGAAAGTCCAACTAACTTTTTTCCATTTCTCTTTTTAGTTTTCTACAAATTCTTTTTTAGTTTTCACGAGACAACATAAAGAAAAAATTTCAAAAAAACCCAAAAACAATAAGAGCACCAGCACTTCAAGTTCTGGCAATGAATCTAAAACATCAGCTGACTAAGTCGACTAAAAGAATGTGAGGGCTGTGTTGCAATTAAAGTAGGATGGGAAGTAGGGCCACGAAATGTAGGAAAAGCCTTCTTCAATACGTTACTACATTTGACTGATAAAAAGAAAACAAACAATGTCAAATCATAACACTGGATACATCAAAAATGCAATATCTATGGTACAAGACCACCCCACATGCATAAGTTAAGGTAGAGAATAAATTGCAAACAAAAACTCTTGAAGAGGAGGTTGAATGTTTTCAGTTGCTGCAAATAGAAGGAGAAGCTAAACAAAAAATAATTTCTAGTGAGAACTAAGAACACCTCTTAAGTGTCTAGTCATCACAACCACAAAATAGACTATTTACTCATGATATTAATAGAACAAATCAGCTTGACAAACTTTACCTCAACTAACTAAAATAAAATGCTACTGCAGCAAAGCAAGATCAACAAGATGACATGAAAGTTAAGTAATTTACTTGAATGAAATGCCCAGGCCCAGCTTCTGTAAACATATGGACGCAACCAAACAGGAAGTTCCTACAGCAACATCATAGACCACGATCTATCAGAATACCAGCACTAGATGTAGCAATTGAGCATGAAATGTAAAAGAAAGTAATCAAGTGCTCTTCAGAATAAGTGAATATTGGAAATGCTGATAAGTCAAAGTGAAAACATAGAATAAACAAAACTCAAAGAAAAGTAAAAGGCAATATTCAATGAAAATCAGACCAAGCCAACCTTGTATGTGCATGCACCTGCAGATTTTGCCTACCTTTTCCTCAAATTGCATAATCATTGTAGTTAAATACAGAAAAGTAGAAGGAATCTATTGATGCTTTTCATAAGTGCCTGTTATTAGAATAATATCTTTCTCTTTGTGTTATTAATGGTCATTTAAGTTGTTTCTAATTTCGCCTCTAGTTAACGATTGTTTCTTTTAGAAACATCGTCTTTGTACCTCTATTTAAAGGAGCTTTGTCTCCTCGATTAATTGAACAACATCAATTCTTTGAAATCCATATGCTTTTGCATCTGTATTATGGTATCAGAGCAGAAATGATAATTTGGTTTTTTTTAAAAATTATCGAATAAAATTTTTCATCACTGAAAAAACAAATCCAGGGCCTGTGATTTTTTCAGAATTCGAAATTCAAATTTTTTTTCTAAAGGGTTTTCTTTCAGGCGGTTTTTTTTTACTGTTCTTCGTGTTTTCTGTGGCGGATTTTTTTTTAACCAGACCTTCGTCCCGCGACGCCATTAATCCTCTGCGCGTGACGTGATTTTTTCCACCTGCAAATTTTTTTCCATCCATTTTTGGACGGAAATCTGCATTTTCGATTAAGGTTTTTACTTGAAGTCGAAATTTTTTTCCTATTGCAGATTCTTGGTGGGTTTTTCGAGAGTTCAACTGGGTTGTTTTCAGAATTTTGTGGGTGCGTCGTTTTCCGTGCCTCAAATTTCGTGCCAGCGGATTTCAATTCTGATTTCAGATTCTTTCTGGGTTTTTCACAAAGATTTCTGGGTTGTCTTCAGATTTTTTGGGGTCAGCCGTAATATTTTCTCGAAATCTATGCCAGCTGTACTTTATCTGTTTTTTGAAGTCTGTACCTGTATCTACCTCTATTTTTTGCATTGGAATTTGTGCCTAGACTTGTCTCAGTGCATTGAACCTCATACCTCAAGTTTTGTGCACTTAACATTTTCTTAGTACCTCGTTTTTCGTGCCTTGAAAAGTGTGAGGATGGCTTATGGGCATCGATGTTTGTTTCGGTTTTTAATATTTTTTTACCTGAAAAAAATTCTGATGGGTTTTAATATTCGTTTCCCTTAAAAAAAAGTCTCTGGGTTTTTAAATATTGTTTGTCCCTGTAAAAAAAAAATCATGGGAGGGTTTATGATTTTTTCCTCAAAAATTGTATTTTGCTGCAGTCTGTTTTTAGTCGCACCTGGAGTTGTTGTGCGAACATCTGCACTAGTCTCTTGTTTGCAGTCTATTTTCGAGCATCTTGCTCATCTGCAATAGTTTGGAGGGTTTGCCGATTTTTTCCTCAAAATCGTGACAACTGTTCTTGGTGTGTCTCTACTTACAGGGAGGAACAATTCTCCAACATCAAATTGGACGGTTGGTGTTGTTTTGGGTATCTCCAGAAGTTCTGCAGTTTCTGAGAGGGTCGGTGGCAGACTCATCTCAAGTGGCAGAGTTAGTGGCAGGCTCTTGTCTTCTATTGCAGCGTGTTCTGAGAAGAAGAGGGCAACCTTCTCTATTATTTCTCTTGGTAGTTAGAACAATGACCATTAAGGGAGGGTATTAGAATAATATCTTTCTCTCTGTGTTATTAATGGTCATTTAAGTTGTTTCTAATTTCGCCTCTAGTTAACAATTGTTTCTTTTAGAAACATCATCTTTGTACCTCTATTTAAAGGAGCTTTGTCTCCTCGATTAATTGAACAACATCAATTCTTTGAAATTCATATGCTTTTGCATCTGTATTACCTGTGTACCAAGTTACAAGTGCCTGAGAAAAAGTCACCCAAGTTGGCGACATGTAGGCATACGTAGGACTAAATAGCAACCTATCCACTCTCAGATCAAAATCTAAGAGCTTAGCCACATTGGTAATTTTTCATGGCCTACTCATCTGCTAAACTCATATTTTTAAATCCTGGAATGCTACTTGTGCACGACATACAAATCCTCTAGCTTTGAATTTAGACATATATGGGATCATTCCTTTATGGTACGTGCATTTTCATTCCCTATGCCACCAGCCTTAGAGCACGGGCATAACAGAATAAAAAGAAGGCAGGTTCATCTTGCTCATGAATAAAGCTTTTAGCATAAACAACTGAAGGAATCTGTAAATCCTAATAATCAATAATGTCTTTCCATTTGTAATCATGGAAAAAAAATTTAAGCTCGATACTGAGATAAATTGAATTCCTTGCTACTACAAGGCAATAGAGCACATATTCAATAAAACCGAACACAACTAATAGATTTGACCTCTACATAGAAATCAGGAAAATTTTCTCTCACTAATTAACCTGACAAAGGATGGAACATAAGCAGAACACAACACTGACAAGAACATTTGGGTCCTCAAGAATGCTACTATAATCAAACAACTATCTTGAAGGAAAAGCACAAGCAGATACCTCAAGAAATATCTTTTGAGCATCAGAGTTCTATACAAAGGATAATCAAATGACTAAATAAGGCCAGTTTGTAGGATTTGAAATCTCAAGAAACAAAGTCTTTATCATTTTTAAGGTGCAATTGCATAGTTTGTAACTTCACAGAGATGATTGATGCACATTTCCACATTTAGTATAAACCTACCTTATTAGGCCCTTGGGTCACCAGTTGTGGGTGTGCCTTGGGATGCTCAAGGATAGAACTTCATCTAGCACAATGAAGCAGTAAAGTGTGCTGTCACTAGAGATATTGCCTACCTAATCCAAGGGATACAAATTGAAGTAACTTGACATTTGGGTATTTTGGGCCTACATTGATATAGTAGATTAATGGCCTGTATTGGTATGGTAGATTCATAGCTCACCTTTTCAAAAATTGAGATTGGATTGCATCAAACTGATAAAGTTGTAATTTGATACTCGGGCGGTACCATCATTATGCTTTGTGTTATTTTCTCCCAATGGCATCTTTACTACATTTCTTTGTGGAACTCATAGATTGTAAGGACACATAGGAACACATTCCTACATAATCCAAGGGCTTCAGGTTTGAGTTGCCTAGCATTTTTTGAGATTCTAAATATTGAAAAAGGCAGAAAGTTAGAAGACTTCAAAATTTTGGAAAGAATTGATTTGGTTAAGAATTTCAAGAATGGAAGACCCTATTTGTTTTCAGAGATTTTATTTCAGAAAAATGTTGCACTTCTAAAAGCACATGACTTTCAGTCTTTCAGCAGAGGTGTATGATCGAAGCAATTGCAAAGGAAATTTTTAGTAGATAGATCAAGCATTCGTTTATATAATTCATGAATTATTGAGGGAAATATGGCCTTTGAATTTGATTTTAGATTTGGTGACTTTCTCCCCACACAAGTTTTAGGAATTACAAAAATCATCATATCTTACAATCCAGGTAAGAAAATTTTTATGACATGGTCTATTGGAAATGGAATTTACTATGCTCCACCAAGTTTCCAGGGTAGGAATGGCCATTTATGATGCATTTAGGACAGATTTTCTGGAGACCATTTTAGGTGACAGCAAAGGAGACGGCTGTTTTAAAATAGGGAAATTTCAAAAATTCATATAATAACATTGATGAGGCATGCATCATATACATTATTGATCCTTAATACATAGCATTTACAACAAAATGCCCAAAGGCTGCAAGTTCCAATTCCAAATGACAAAAACATAGAAAATGTGCTGCTACCCCTGCACTTGTAAAGAACTTGTGCAATCAATGGTTCTATCTCCCTTGTCTTAGAACTGGAGTGGTTGACACAAGCAACAACAAGTTCCTGACTTTGTATTGAGATTGGAAAGGGCTGCCTCAAGAATACTGAAACTTTTGCCATCACATGTTGCAAACCTTCAAATTTGAGACTGAAAAAACAACTAAAAACAGTTGTTTTCAATGATAGAAAACCACTATCTTCAGATTGAAACACCACATTGAGAGATACAAATGAAGCTTGAAATCCTAGATCCTAGATATTGTTTTAACTTTTGCCTGATTTTATCTTGGAAACCTTCTATTTTACCAACTGAAATGACTGAAAACTACTTTCAAATCTCACAGAGTCAACGCTAACGATATGTGACTGTCATACACCATAAAGGAGCTTGAAAATTTGATGGTTTTGCAGACCAAAATCTCTCAATTAGTGCTGAGAGTGGTGTGGGGAGCCACAAAAGAACAAAAATAATATTTTAATATAGTTTGGGCCTTTTTTTTAAAAAAATTGAGTGTAATTGCAAGGGGATGGCTAGTTGTCCCCAAGATGTTCAAGGGCCGTCATTGACATCCCCAACTATCTCAGGAACGGCAAGAATCCCTACATTGAAAGGCATTTCCAAGACATTAGGGCCAAAAAAAAAATTGAACAAGGATGGCGGACCCATGACCATATAAATCAGCTTTACACCAAACATGCAAATTTGCACTAACATTCACCCTTAAATCAAATTGTATGACAAGGAAGTTGGCATCACAAAAATACCATCCCTTGGAGACAGGCTTCTTAAAGAAAACGAGGAGACAATCTCCTCCATGTTTGACAACTACAAAAAAACTCTAGAAACTAGTATGGCATCATAGTCTTTGAATCCAACTCAATCAATGCTCAATTACCTGAATGAGACTATCATCAAATTTTTACAAACATAGAGAAAAAACCAACAAACAAAACTAAATTTCCTTAAGTATAGATCACAAAACACCACCAAGGAGAAAAATTTAATCAACATAACAAGGTCAAGAAAATCATCCACAAACTCTACACAATATTGTGAACCTTGGGGCAACACATGCAAATCATGAGAGCTCACTCAAAAGTTACTAAAGACCACACTGAACAAAGGGGGGCTTATGAAAACAGCAAACACCTCTACCACAAACCAAGGGAACTAACCTCAAAGCTACTAAGACCTAACAGGAACAAAAGAGGTTTACCTAAGGGGCCAAGAGAAAAGAGACCACCAATGCCTTAATTCAAAACCAATAAAAACCACACAACTCCTCCATATCCAAAGTTAGTTAGATCAAGAAGAAATAAAAATCCTTAATAGAACATCATAAGACACAAGAAGCAACTCCATATGGGGCCACACAAGTTGCAAGAAGCAACTCCATATGGGGCCACACAAGTTACAAGAAGTGACTCTAAATTTGGGAAGTATGCAAAAAATTAAGCATTCTGTGTCATATGTAAAAGCTTCAAGCCTATCACCACAAAACTCTTCAATTTTGTGTTCCAAAGAAATAACCCTAAGCAATACTCAAATGCAAGTAAGCAAGTTCCAACTTCCTATAAGCAACAAACAACCAAAAGGTACAAATGGCTAAAAAACACCAATTTTATCCACCCAATAGCAAGAAGCAAAGCACGGCAGCATCAGAAATCATCAGAATAAAGTCCATAGGCCTAGAGTGTGGATACCCATACTATACTCATATGCTCAATAACACCAAAGAAGAACAATCAATGTAAAATCATAAAAAGGACCAATTAAGTTATTACTATGTCAGTATCATTTAAGTACAACAGCTCAATAAAAGCAATGGCATTCATGGCATAGTGTCAAAATTATCACTGTATCGAGAACCCAAACAGTGTTCAGGAAATAACAGGGAGTCGAATTGTTGTCTTTTGCATTGGCAGATGGAAAACTAGGAGATATTTCTAATATATTTTTTCTGCCTCAATATAGATTTAGATCCAATGGGAAATGCTTTAAGGATAGAATCAAACTTATATACTACGTGTGGTTCAAATTCTACACACAACCCCATTGTTCATCAAAACTGCAATGCCTCTCCCGTTTGCTCTTCTGCATTGCATGTTTCTTGATGTGGATTCGGCATTGTGCTTGTGGTTGTACCATTTGAAGTTTGGTGATGTGGATAAATTGTGATGTTGTGACCTTGTTTCTAGATGCCTCGTTGCTGCATGTTGCTTTTGGGGTGCTTACTCTATGTTCTACTTTTATTTATGTTATGTACTCATTTTAGCCCAGTGACATGGTCGGACTGCTTCTTGGTGATCATAATTGTGTTGTTGCTTTGAGATGTGTGCATCCCTTCCTATGCATAGTTGTGAGGACCTATGTGTTGTTATTGATTGTATTCCTGATCATGATGTGATGTGACATTTTACCTGATTTGGATTGTACACCTATTGATACTAGTGTATGGACTTAATGTGTTATAAATGTGCTTTTGGCCTTGTGATTCGTGTTGAAATAGATTTACAATGTGATCTTTTAAATTATCGTATTTTGAAATATTGATGTTGTGATTTGGGATTATTATATTTGAGATGTTGATATAAATGTTGAAGTGTAATGTTGATTTGATTTATTATCAAAATGTAACAAGTGATATTTTATGATATGTACTTACGTTGAAAATGCTAATGCTTATAGTTGCAATTGATGATATACTTGTTAGATTCAGTAGTTGATTATATTCAGTTTGATATGGTTATATTATGGTGTACTAAGTTACTAACAATGTTATTATGTTAACCCCTGTTGGGGAATATTTATATTATGTATATGCGCTTCGGCTATGAACATGCACAGGTACCCGTAATGTTTGTTGGTTATGTAGGTACAAGACGTTGACTCCACCTAGCTCCACAAGTTTGCGCATGCCCATTTCCCCAATGGTGGTTAACAGGAGATGGCACATTGGCCAAAATATTCCCAAGCCAAAATCCGTCATTCCTCAGTAAGGACAATTTCCTTGTGTTTTGATATTTGAGCCCCGACTGCCGCAATTGGTAGTGTGTAAAGATTGTCTGTTCATTTTGGGTTTATTTGCAATTTATTGCTGCGTTTTAATATATTAACATGTTTTAATGATATTTCCAGCAATTTAATAATTCAATGTCTTAATATGCCTTATATGTATTTAAAATGAAGGTAACTGCCTAATTTGAGTACTTGGGCTATTTTGGGAGATTAAATATTGATTTAAGTCATGGTTTGAATTTTTATTATTTTATTTCATTTCAAAAAATGAGTTTATAATGGGGAATTAGAACCAATTTCATACTTAACCATTTCAATTGTACTTTTGCTCTCCACAAAAACCCACTATATTGTTAAATTGCTCTGCTTGTTGGGAGAGATGGAATAGGAGAAATTTTGTGGGTGAATGCTTGTTGGATTGCCCTTGAAGAGACCTTCTTGCTGTCCAAAGGAATCGATCATCCATTGTGAGTTTGTCATTTTCTTCAAGTTTGAAATTTGCTCAAGTTGAGTAGGAAAAACTTTGATTTCTCCCTATTTACTCATTCTTCTTGATTCAAATTTGTTTCCTTGGTTTAGCGAAATGATTTAGAGCAAATTCTTAGTTTGAATCAAATGGTATTATGTATTGTATAATTTACATTGTTTGAAAACTCAAAAACGAGCCCTAGATAGGGTTATTCCATCAAAATTGAGATTAGTTGCATGAATTGTGAATTTTATTGTTGGAATGTGATATTGTTCATTTTAGAACCAAAAGGGTATTGTTACATTTTGGCTTTTTGCAATTTGATTTTTGAAGCTTATTGGAGGTCCTTTAATGGTGGCAAAGTCATGGACGTGGTTATGGGTCAATTTTGAGATATGAAATAAGAGAGGAATTTAATGATTTTTTATATAATGGAAATCCAATTGAGGATCAAATTGGATCTATCTCATGTGATTAAGGCCAATTGGGCAATTGTGATATATGTGGAAATGATGATATAATGGCATTGGAAATCTATGTGATATAAATTGATTGTGACATGACTTGTTTCCTCATTTGTTGTGAATGGGATGAGCCTTAGGATTAGGTACTAGAGTGGATCGTGGGGGTGGATCTCAATGACGGTCGTGGCCCAAAGTGGCTTCCAAGGTAACCCATTTCAGAGTGGGAGTAAGACAAGTGAAAACTTAATTAAACCTTGGGATGGATTAAAACATTAAATAAGATAATTGGTGCCCTAAGCATGCCTTGAGCACTAGTGTGAGACCAAGGATGTATTAGGAAGGCATGCCTACACATGTAGGCATTGGATTTTACTCGTACTAGTATGCTCGCACATGTAGCACGAAGACTTGCAAGACCGCAATTCTTGTCCATCTGAGAGGATGCTCAATTCCATGTGGTGTGTCCTCACGAGCACACATGATGATGCTCCCTATACTATTACTCTAGTATCTAAGTCCTAGTAGTTGAGTAGCACCTAAGAGATTTATTGTTGCTTGCACATTTCGGTTATCGCAATGTAATAGTGTGCCTTGTGGCAATTTTGGTGTTGCTACTTGATGGCACCTCCTTGACTTCTAGTGTTTCTAGTTGAGGATGCTTCCTCTGGTATTTGATGTTAGATTATTGTTGATTTGGCAAATTTCTTATTTGATGTTGCTCTATAGCGATGGTGATGTATTGTTGTCGGCATCTCTTTACTTGATGTTGCATTATGGTTCATGTATGGTGTGTGTTATTCATGTTGAGTGTATATTTCGTGTTGGCGTTCATGTAAGCCTTATCCCTTGTGCCTTCGTTGTGTGAGTGTTTGGTCTGTGTGACTATCTCCATGAGCACAATGGGGTGGACCTAAGGGTTCCACATGGTCGGGTGACGTTGCAAACAACCATTGAGGACCAATGGACTTGGTTTGGAGGATCGACATTGAGAGTTGTTGTCTCTCCTCATTCTCCTTCTTGCTCTTCATTTCTTGTAATTGTAAGCTACGTACATTGAACCAAAGCAATGTAATGTGTATCATTTGTACATTGGACACTACATATGGAGATTGATGTAATTGAATATTGTTGTAATTGATTAGACTAGATTGCATGTACCGATGTTGGTATCGGGCATGGTTGTTATGCTTTCCCTTCTTATGCTCAACATTGTATGATGGCATTACAAGTAGGAACACTTCGTTTGGCGCTTAAAACGAACTTAGTCAGTGTCATGTGGTGTCTTGAGGGTGTCTTAGTCCCCTCTCATTGTTTTCTTGTGAATTCAATTGGATTCAAGCGAATCCAGGTGGGAATCGAGTGCATTAGAGACGTTTTAGGTCCATTTTGGACAATCTAAATGGCCTTGTAAAGTGTCCCAACTTGGTTTTACGGTAATTGTGACTTGTCTAAGAGTGTTGGAAGTGGTTTAGGGAAGTTTAGGGTTGATTGGATATGTTTAGGGTCCACCTAATTCTTGTCTATTCTTGTAGGTGTCACCTAGTGACCCAAAGACACTTTTGCATATCTTGTCTCCACACCTTTTTGTCATTTTCTCTCAACTCAAGTGTCATCTATGTATTTTGTCTTCACTTATGTCTTTGTGGTGTCCCGAGGTCCTTACTATCCATCCGAGAAGCTCATTGCCCTAGACATTTGCACAAACAAAGGACAACAACAAGGGTTTACCAGTCTTAGAGTATGCTAGCGCAGATTAAGGACACTAGCACAAGTCAGGGACACTGTAATGTCCCCTACTAGATATAAGCCTATTTATTAATAATTAATCTTATATTGGATGAGTGTAGTCTTGGAAGGACCACCTACACCTAAAAGGAAAGGCAAGCGCCTACATACATGTTCAATTATAATTAGACTTAATTTACTCTAATGCAAAATAGATAGAAATTGGTATATGAAACATGAAAGGGGTCGCACGGGTCCGTTGTCTACCAAGCCAAAGGAATGGTTGCTTCTGACCTCCTTGCTAGACTTGGCAACCCATGTTGCTTACCCTTCCAGCCCATTACCCATACACACAACATCATTTGAGTTCGGCATGGGGAGTGCAATCTAGTTCCTCGACTCCAAGGGTCCTTATGACCACTTGTGAGCCCCTCGTTACCACTGGATTACACCTCAAACCTCTTCCCACAAGATGCAGCAAAGGATTGAACCACTTCTTCAAGTGCATACATCTCATATGGAATAAATCTAAATAAATAATGCTACTGTATTTACAAAGATATCCAGCTTGGAATCAATTGTAATGAATATTTACTTATAGATATGTCATATAAGGCTGCTACGTACCTCAATCCCTGCTTCTACAGACTTAACTAATATAATTGGTGTTGATGCTAGGTTGCTGGTATAAGTGACGCCACATACCTGGCCGTATGTTGTTTGCAACTATAAATCAATTTCACTGAATGTTTGAGAGCCAGACTTATCGCTGTCCTTTCTTCTAGTTGGAATGATTATCTTATATACTATTCAATGGTAATGAAAGTCATGTTGCAAAAGACATGACCCTTGGCTGTTCATAACCACCACTTTCCTTACACCCTTTCACATCTATTAGCCACTGATTATTCTCTTAATTAATTCACTGTCAGATGATAATAAACCGTGGATTCCAGGTATCAGTTAGATTACAAATGAATCGAATTATCATTAACATTATTTATGGTTTGGTGTTTGTCTTAGACAGCAATTTCAATCTCTATATATATTTATTTTATGCTCCCTTGGGTCTGCTAATGCATATTCTCATTTCACAATAAATTAATATATTATCATAGAATTCAGACTGTTGTGCGAATGATTGTAACCTTGCTTGTATTACTATTTTTCTTGCTGATTGATATTATTCTAAACGTAATGTCGTATCCTTCCTGTTGTGAGCTATTCACACATCGCCCCATCACAAATGGGGACCTGTTGATGTGTATTTTGTACACGACCAAACACAGAATAAAATACCCAGAGGTATCTTATCCTCTCTTGAATAAAGTCTCCGAATGCTGAAGATGTCGCAAAAGGATCAATCGGGATGACTTCAAGGTTCTGCTTTGTAGGATCTCTACTTGTGGATAAGCACCAGTGGTATGATGTGATTTTGCTGGAATCACAAGGGGACTTACACTTGACGACCTAAACGTCTGATTTGCTGGAATCACGAGTCCTATTTACTAAATGGAAGACAAACAAATGGCAAAAGATGCAAGGTTCAAGAAGTCTACTCTACTACCTAGAATGCGAGAAGATGGATGAATGACTAGGTGGAGTCCTACTGGGCTGGGTCTCACCATCAGGCTTGAACAATTCGACACCAGCTCAATGCGATCTTCTAAGGGGTGCTTCCAATATGTTCAAATCGCACACCATCAGACACTGATCACCATTCAAGATAATGCATGAACAATAGACGTGTAACGACTTAAGATTAAGCTCATTTTATTCCAATTGACCACGCAAGGCGCACTTACCATCAGCAAGAGGCTAGTGGTTTGGATTAGACGGATTCCACACAGGTGCATTCAACAATTTTCTTCATTCAATCTAATCATCTACCATCTAAAATTGAAGATTCAACAAGAAACCATGCATATTGCAAGAAACAACACACTTCACCATAACTTCAATGAAAATGGAGTTTATTTACAATCAATGGCAACAATTTCTTGCCTTGTCCTCCTATTCTACTCTAACTGCTATTCTATTTGCTATTAATCATTAGCTATTCGAACCTCTATGAACTAACTATTCACCTTCTAACTATTAGCTTTTACAAATGAGGAGCCAGGGCTTATATAGTGCCCACAATACAATTCAATGGCTTAGATCAATTTGAGATCAATGGCCAAGATTTTACAATGAAACCCTAATTAGGGTTTGTTACAACAAACTTAATTCTGACCAATGAAATAATTGCATTATTTGGACACATGTCTTCTCTGGAATATTCGACCAATGGATAGCCGAGGTAGGTACATCGAAGTTAGTGCCATTTTTTATGAGTCAGGTACATTGAATCTGGACATGCTGAAGTAGACCAACCCGACTGGAGGAGTGATGACTGGGATGCCACCTTGTCTTTCCTTCAAATGTTGGACTGGAGAGGTCGTCCTTGATGATGCTGGGCTGGAGAAGGTGGTCCTTGTTCTGGCCTGGTCTTCTTTCATCTGCCAAAACAAACCAAAAGATGATTAAGGACACATGATAAATTCATTTCAACATAGCATTTCCAACTTAAATCATCAACAAAAGATATTTAAATGAAGTTAGTTCAAGACTCTTTCCAGGGACAGGCCCTATAAGAATTTCGCCCTGGACCCTCTGGAAGGGTCAGGAGCGAATTTTGCATTCCTGGCTCATTTAGACCTCCTTTCAACGTTACCTCACAATTAGCTCCTCGCCTGGCCCCAACAAGGTGAAAAATAGCAGTTTCAAAGGATTTCGCCCTGGACCCTTTGGAAGGGTCAGGAGCGAAATTCCTTCTTTAGGCTTTATTTTACACTTCCTTTACTTCACTTCACCCCACAAGGCAAGAATATCTCACCCCAGCCTCAGCCATGCCAGAGGTATCAGCATTTTAGCTTCACTCAAGGGAAAAATGGTTGATTTGGAGAATTTCGCCCTAGACCCTTTGGAAGGGTCAAGAGCGAATTTCTCTCTTTGCTTGTTTTCCTTCACTTCAACTCATCTTGCAAGGCTTAAACAACCTCTCTCCAGTCTTTTCATGCCTTAGGAATCAAAATCTTGTCTTGACACAAAGAGGAAATAGTGACTTTGATGAATTTCGCTCTGGACCCTTTGGAAGGGTCAGGAGCGAAATTCACTTTTTTGCTTGCCTATTCACACTAAATTTCACTTTCTTCACTTCACTTCATCTGGAATCCCCCATATTGAACCCACTTCTCAACTTGGCAACATTGGTTCGATCTTCACCAGGCCCAAAAAGGAGAATTCGCTCAAGAAACTAGCCAGGGACGGGACCTATCTAGAATTTCGCTTTGGACCCTTTGGAAGGGTCAGGAGCGAAATTCTCTCTTGAGCTCAAAATTCACATTTTTTGAAGATCCAAATCTTTTCAAGGCATTCCAAATGGCTTCTTTTACTGCAATCCAAGCTTAGTTTTACTCAAACCTTGAAGGAAAAGGTGACTTTAGTGTTTTTCGCCCTAGACCCTTTGGAAGGGTCAGGAGCGATTTTCTCCTTTTGTAGCTCATTTTTTATCATTCCAACTTCAATCCACCTCACAATGCTAGGAAATATCTTTCTTCTTTCACCCAATCCAAGTTTGATTTCGTTTTGCAAGGCAGAATAGGAGATTTTAGGACTTTCGCCCTGGACCCTCTGAAAGGGTCAGGAGCGAAAATCCTCCTTTGGCCTAAAATCATCACTTTTGGAAACCAACATCAAGTCAAAGGTAGTCTCAAGGGCATTTCTTACCTTAATCAAGCCTTGTCTTAGCATAAATTTGAAAGGAATGGGTAGGTTTTAGGATTTTCGCTCTGGACCTTTTGGAAGGGTCAGGAGCGAAAATCTTGTTTTAGGGCTATCTTGCCATCCTTCCAACTTCAAATCACTTCCAAGGCATAGAACATCTTGTCTTCCTCCTTCCCATGGTATAAAAACCAAAATCTTATCTTGAATTGCAAGGAAAAAGGGGAATTTTAGAAATTTCGCTCTGGACCCTTTGGAAGGGTCAAGAGCGAAATTTTCATTAGGCTTTCAATTTTGCATTCTTGGCAACCAAAATTCATTCTAAGGCAATCCAAATGCCTTTTCACACCCTTGTCCTGGCTTGGCCTTGCCCAAAATTTTGAAAAAACAATGTTTTCAAGGATTTTCGCTCTGGACCCTTTGGAAGGGTCAGGAGCGAAAATCTTGTCTAGGCTCAATTCCTTCATCATTCATGGTCTTTAACAACTTAAAGTCATTCTTAAGGGCATGCTCTTCTTGATTTTGCCTCATCCCACACTTGACCTAGCAAAAAACTTGATAGCAAAAGAGGTTTTGAGAAAATTCGCTCTGGACCCTTTGGAAGGGTCAGGAGCGAAATTTTCATTTTTGACCCAAAATCATCATTTTCTAAACTTGAAACTTCTTTGCAAGGTAGGATTTCGCCCTTCATCACCCTAGGAATAAGATTTCATGTCCAAAAAAGGTCAAAAGGTAGGTTTATAGGGAATTTCGCCTTGGACCCTTTGGAAGGGTCAAGAGCGAAATTTCCTATCCTAGCTAGAATTCTTCATTTTCACAATCTTCTAATCATCTCGAAGGATTTCAACATGTTCATACTTCATCTCATCATGCCTTGGACATCAAATTTTGGCCAAATAAGGCAAGAAATGCGTTTTAGAGAGATTTTCGCTTTGGACCCTTTGGGAGGGTCAGGAGCGAAATTTTCATTTTTTGTCCAAAACCCTTCATTTTCAATGCTTTCAAACCTTTCAAAGGCAATAAGAACGTCCCAGCTTCCTTCCAAAGTACCCTGCAAGTCAAAGATTAGCCAAACTTAAGATGAAATGTGCTTTGGGAAGATTTTCGCTCTGGACCCTTTGGAAGGGTCAGGAGCAAAAATCTCATTCTAGGCTAGATTACTCACTTTTCAAACTTCAAACCACTTCAAGAAGCAAACTTAGATCATTTTCCACCTAAGGAAGAAGGTTTCAAGGTCAAACAAGGTAGCAAATGAAGTTTATAATGAATTTTGCTCTGGACCCTTTGGAAGGGTCAGGAGCGAAATTCTCCTTTGGGCCAAAATCTTGCTTTTCAAAATCAATCAAACTCCCTCTCAAGGCAAAAACATACCCATTCATCTCCCATCAAGCCAACGCCTAGCCAAAATAAGGAGGAAAACAAGAGTTATAAAGATTTTCGCTCTGGACCCTTTGGAAGGGTCAGGAGCGAAATTCCTGATCTTGGCCAAGATCCTGACTTCATTTTCACATTTCTTCATTCAAACAAGTGCTTTTGCCTTCATTCAAGCCTAGGAATGCATTAGTTCTAGGTTTTGGTCAAAGTAGAATGTCTTATGGAGAATTTCGCTCTAGACCTTTTGGAAGGGTCAGGAGCGAAATTCGCTTTGGACCCTTTGGAAGGGTCAGGGGCGAAATTTGACATTTTGGACTCTCCGTCAGGATAATTTTATGGAATATAACATTTAAGTATAAGAAAGAAGAAAGATATACTTTAAGTTATATTCCAAATATACTTTCAGGATGTTTGAGAATGGTTTTGGCCCTCCAGGAGTTATATTGCAAAATCTAGTTTTTGGAGGATTCTTCAGTTTTCCAGACTTAGTCAAATTTCAGGATCAGGACATTCCAGACTTAGCCAAATTTCAGGATCAGGGCATTCCAAACTTAGCCAAATTTCAGGATCAGGGCATTCCAGACTTAGCCATTCCAGACAGGGCATTTGAAGATCAGGATGACATTCCAAACTTCATCACTCACCAACTCGACCTAACTCAGACCTTCAAGGATGATACTCACTCACCAAGCAAGACACAATTAGCAAAAAGAGCAAAACCAGGCCCTAAGGAAGACTCTCAAAGAAACCCTAATTCTGGGGCCCTGTGGACTCACCCTGGCTCAAGCAAAGCCTGTAATCCAATGATCCCCTCGACAGCACTCATCTTGCAAAGGCTAACAGACAAAACCCTAAAAGACCTAGAAAACAAACCCTAGAAAGCAAAAAGCAGGGGTCCCCATTTGCAATGGGGTGAAGTGTGAATACGTCACAACAGGACCCCCACTTTTTCCTGCTTTCTAGGTAGTGTTTGAGTCTTTAGCTATTAGCCTTTGCATCAGAAGGGTATAGGTGGTCAAAAGCTAAGAGCCAGGTGGATAACCTTGTATAAATGTGAAGTGAGTTCAATCATGAGTGAAGAAGGATTGCTAGTTAAAGGTCACTTCAAGTGCTCCTCTTCAAGAGTGAACTTCACTTCATGTGCACCCCTTATGTAGCGAACTTCTTGCACTTCTCCCACAGAGCGAAAACTCATTCTAAGACCTCATGTTGAGCATGTTATTATATATTGAAGTTGAGAGAGTAAGTGAAAGTGAGCAAAGGAGAGTTTAGTCTTGATTCAAAATCCACTTCATGAACTCACCTACATGTGCGAACTTCATGAACTCACCTACATCAGCGAACTTCAAAATTTAAGGGATATGAGTGAACTTCATCAACTCCACTAAATGAGTGAATTTCATGTTGAACTTTATGATTTGATCTATATGAGCGAACTTCAAGGATTGAACCCCATGAGAAAACTTCAAGGATTGAGGTAGATGAGCGAAATTCATCATGGAAGAGTGAAGGAGACTTGAAAGCATTTGTCTTAGAGTTGACTCAAATTGAAACGAACTTCACAAATTGGAACCCTTGAGCGAACTTCAAGAATGGAGGTAGATCAGCGAACTTCACAATTTGATGCCCATGAGCGAACTTCATGAGTTGAAGGAGAAGAGCGAATTTGGTTGCCTACAATAAGATGCAAATAATAGATCATTTCCTTGAAGTTAGTTCCATGCCTCAACGCGTTTAGAAGAGAATGATTTCGAATTTGGGATAATGAAAGGCAAGTTAATTTCATGTTTGAGGGTATATGAGCGACTTCAAGCATCAAGGTAGATGAGCGACTTCAAGAATCAAGGTATATGAGCAACTTCAAGAATCAAGGTATATGAGCCAACTTCAAGAATCAAGGGAGATGAGCGAATTTCATGTTTGAGGGTATATGAGTGAGCTTCATGACTTGAGGTGGTTGAGCGAAATTCATGATGGAAGAAAGAAGGAAATTTGAAAGTGTTTACCTTGAATTAATTCAATTTGAAACAAACTTCACAATTCAATGATGTGAGCGAACTTCAAAAATCAAGGGATATGAGCGAACTTCAAAAATTGAAGTATAAGAGCGAACCTCAAAATTTAATAAGGATGACCGAACTTCAAGATTTGATGAACATGAGTGAACTTCAAGGATTGAGAAGGATGAACGAACTTCAAAAATGAAGCTACATGAGCAAATTCTACATTTTGAGGATGAATGAACTTCAAAAATGGAGACCCATGAGCGAACTTCATAAATCAGCATAGATCAGAGAACTTCATAAATCAGCATACATGAGCGAATTTGTCTCCTTTACTCACAACAAGATGCAAGGCAGCTAATAAGTCATTTTCTTAAGATGATTTGATGCCTTAATTTCCTTGAGAGGGAACAATTTAGAATTTAAGATGAGGCAAGGTGAGTAAGAAGTTAACTTCAAGAATCAAGGGGGATGAGCGAATTTCATGTTGAACTTCAGGAATCAGCTCATATGAGCGAATTTCAAAAATGAAGACACATGAGCGAATTTTACAAATTGAGCTTCAAGAGGGAATTTTTCAAGTGAGTGAACTCTACTCCATGTGTTCCTAGTTGAAGGCGAAGTTGCAAGATTGGTTACATGACTACTACCTTAAACTGATTTGAAGTTTGGAAAGTGTCATTTTGAGTTAACAAGATGAAGATAGAAGTTCAAAGATTACTTCATGTGAAGAAAACTCAAGGCAAACTTCATGAGCAGCACTCTCAAAGAAAAATTCCTATAAGAGACCTCTCCGAAAGGTAGTTCTTCATGTTGTCATCAAGTAATGACTAAAAACTTTAAAGTTGAAAATAAAAAAATGGAGAGCAAGTTCAAAAGACAAGGGCAATTTAGTGAACATCAAGGGTGGAGTAAACTTCAAGAGCTCCTCTGTAAGAGCGAAAAACAACTTCAAATGCTTCTTCATGAAAGCAAACTCTCTCTAAATCCTCTTATCAAAACTGCAAATCACATAAAATCGAGGGCTATATCAAGTTAAGAAGAACTATTAAAATTATATATTATGTATTTGATATCATGTTTGTTTTGTTTTGCAGGTGAGAGAAGATGGTGATTGCAAAGCGGAAGGAGAAAGATTATAAGATCTACATCCCCATGCAAGGAAGAAAACTTCATCTACAAGCATAGAATGCCCAAGAGGAATCTCAACTCTTACAACACCAAGGAGTCACAGAGAAAGAATTCCAAAGAAGAGAAGCAGTGGTGACATCAAGAATTCGTTCCAAGGCACATCAATACTTCAAATTCAAGATTTATACCTTGCACTTCCATGATCAAGGCATTCAAGAGGATAGTTTCAGAAGAGTTAATCAGAGTTAGAAGATCCTTGTCATCATCGTTGAAGCTGGAAATGTTGAGTATCAAGAAATATTCCTTCATGATGATCTATCAAGTCTACAAAGTGCAAGTTAAAGGTGGAATCATCATCCCAGTCATCATCCCACCAATCAAAGGAGTTCCACATTAGCATGTCTAGATGCAATGTACCTGACTCACTCGTGATGGCACAAACTTAGAGACACCTACCCTCGTTATCTATTGGTTATGTCAAAATGTTGTAATTATTCCATTGGCCAAGAACTGAGTTTGTTGTAACAAACCCTAATTAGGGTTTTCATTGTAAAATCTCGGCCATTGATCTCAAATTGATCTGAGCCATTGAATTGTATTGAGAGCACTATAAAAAGGCTCAAATCTATCATTTGTAAAGGCTAATAGTGCTAGAATAGTGAATAGTAGTAGCTATAGTGAAAGATGCCAACTGAGATATTGGCACAATCTGATTTGGTTTGTCTCAACTGAATCTTTGACCAGCTTTGTAATTTTTGGCTTTGATGAGGTTCTTTTGGTTTTTATGCGTTTTTTAAGTTTTTGAATGATAGAATAAAAAATTCAATTTTCGAAAGCAATATAGAAACAACTTACAACTACTGAAATTAATTTTCAGAAGGTCTGATTTATTAACAGCAACTAATAAATTCCAAGAATAAATGAATTTCAACTCTAACATGCCAAATTGGCCTACCAGAGGTCCAATGCCTTGTCTGGAGGGCTTCTTTATTGACTTCATTGAATGTAATTGCTGCTACCGGAGCTTCCAATGTGCATCAACAACTCCAATGGCCTTTATTCTTCATAACATTAATTATCAAAAACAATTTAATGGAAGAATGACTGATCTGGAGCTTATTTTGAAATCTTGCCAAGAGAGATCACCAAAATTGTTCCTTTTCCCCTCTAATTTGCTGATATCATCCAAATGTGTTGGGGCTTAACCAAATTGACCACAAATCTGCCTAAGTTATTCCCTAACAATAATTTCACAAGAAAGAGCTGCTCCAAAACCCTTCCTATTTATTTATTTGCAATCCCAAGCTGCTAGAAATGGTACGGCTGACCTAGGAATGGTACGGCTGACTTGAATGTGCATTAAACTTGCTGAAAAGTGTGACTAAATTGCTCAAATCCGATTGTCATTACTAACCCTGCAATCTGATACAAAATTCTACATGATTTGACCCTTGAATGGCCTGAAAATTGATATTTCCTGAGTGCTGAAGAAGGATTAATGGTTGGGGTATCGTCTAACCTGCCTGTAATTGAAGGTTTTCGTCTCCAATTTGGGCTCAGACACCTGCAATAGATGTTGCAGACCTACAATTGCAAAACGCTCTCAAAATAATTAAATTCCGATGATGCCAAATTGTACGTTCAAGGCTCTTTTATGGTTTCCAGCCCTAATTAAACTTCGTTAGGGCATCCAAAGAATATTCCAAAGCATATTTTTTCCCTCCATGTGGTTTGCCCAGCTTGAGGGTCAGCTTATCATTGCATAATGAACACTTTTTATTATAATATAATCTCCTAGGGAAATGTGCAAGGTAACTTTTTAAATAAAGTTACTTATTCATAAAGTAACTTATAAAGTTACTTTTATTAAATTTTGAATAATAAAGTTATAACTTCATAAAGTTACTTGCTGATGTAAAAATGAATCATAAAGTAACATTTGGGTTTCATTTTTTAACACCTTACTTTCATTTTTACATCAGCCATATCTAAGATTCTTGAGTGATCACTAGAAAAATGGAGACATTACAAATAGAGAAATAGATAGTTTTCAAGGAATAGAATAGTGAATAGTAATTAGAGTAGAAGTTAGATTAGGAGAAGGCAAAGATTGTTGTCAAAGCCTTGTTGTAAAGAACAATTGATTTCATTGAAGTTATGGTGAATTTGATTTGTTACTTCAACAAGTCACATGGTCTTTACTTCTCAATTTGCTTTCATGTTGATTAGATTGAGTGGACGAATTTGTTGAATGTATTTGTGTGGAATCCGTTTAGTCCATACCACTAACCTCTTGCTGATTGTAAGTGTGCCTTGCGTGGTCAACTAGAACGATATGAGCTTAACTTCAAATTGTTATGCGTCCATTGTTTATGCATTAACTTGAATGGTGAGCAATGTTTGATGGTAATGATTTGAACATCTTTGAAATGTCCTTAGAAGTTTGCACTGAGCTTGTATCAAATTGTTCAAGTTGATGGTGAGACCTCGCTTAGTAGGATTCCATCTAATTGTTCACCTATCTTCTTACATTCTAGGTCTTAGATTGCAATATCAGATGATCAAGTTCCAGCGATTCAAGCGTTCAACAATTCAACGGAAATCCCTTTGTGATACCAGCAATCACATCAACCAACAAAGCTTATCCACAAGTCAAGACCTAACATATAAGATCCTTGGAGTTGTCTCAAATGATCCTTAAGCTAATCTTCAACATTTGAGTAACTTTGTTCAAGAGAGGATAAGATACTTTTGGGTATTTTATTTTGTGTTCACATGTGCGTAAAAAACACATCAACACTTCCCCTCCATGTCCTTCTACCAAGAACAAGGATGTTGCTGCCAGTAACTTAATAACAGTTCTGATCTGATCTGATCCATGATGATCTCCCTGGATACTTTTGATTTTTTTCCTTTTTGTCTCTCAATGTGAGGGAGAGGTCGCACCTCTTCATCATATATGCCCTTTGGCAAGAGACACAGCCTTTTACCATTAGCACCCTTTGGAAGAGTGCAACTCTACCCTTTGAAAGGGACACAACCTTTCACAATCAGATCTGCACTTCTGATTCCCAAATTATCCCCCCTCAAATGATGTTCTCCTCTCCCTTTTATATCTCATGTTTGAGGGAGTCAAACTTTTCATTCCATCTCTTTTGACTATTCATTAACTTAATTAAATTTTACTTATATTCTTTTATATTTTAATTTTTAATTTTATTATTATTATTTACCATTAAATTATATTCCAAAGTGGGGACATTACAAACACTAGCGCACCATGCATTTGTCCTCCTAGCGTGCAATTGTTCTTTATGTGCGCCATAGTCCAAGTTTGGCACCAATATCCAGTGGGATAGTCCAACAGGGTTTCAGAGAGCCCAAGAGGTTTGACCAAGTCAAGGTGTCTTTGGTATCTCGTAGTGTCAAGTGAACCTCCGAGGTCTCTCTTAGATGTTTTGAGTGAGTTCATGTAATGTCCCCTCTCTAGTTGATAGGGAGTTGAGCAGGATTGGCCTATCATTAGGGTTCCCATAGGCCAGCAGAGTGGATAGGTGACACATCCAGAGGTTTGTGGAGCTATGCAGAGGCTTTATAAGCCGTTTTGGGCAATTTGTGATAGTCTCCTTATTTTAAGGAGGGGTTCCTAAATTTTAGGGATTGACTGGGAGTTGACCGAAACACATCAAGAGACCTCAGAGATCATTTTAGATGTTTGGGTCGCAATTCCTATTTTTTAGGTAGGATCCCTATTTTTTAGGAAGGGGCTGTTAGTTTGCCTGCTATATTTGGGCATCACCAAGATGGCGCGTGCATCATCAGTTTTCAGTTCAAAATGGCTAGGTGATGTGGTTTGAATAAAAAATAAAATATTAAAGTATTGGCTTTAATATTTAATTAAAATAAAATAAAGTGATCAATATGTCACTTTATAATAAATTATTAAAGTAATAAAGGACCCCTTGTCCTAGTTGAAATAATTTTGTTTTAAAAGAGGGCCATCAAAGGGGTGTTAGTGATGAATAAAATTTGATTGTTAATAATGGCACAAGGGACCCATTTTCCAATGCCCAACCTTGAGGAGTTATATTTATTAAAATTTGACTTTATGAATTTAATAAAAAGCCCATGATTTGGGGAGCATAATTTTATTTAAAATGAATTTTTATTTCATTAAAGTGCATGGAAAAACCCCTAATTAGGGCGTTGGCTTTTGAGGAAGCATAAAGTAACATTTGGGTTTCATTTTTTAACACCTTACTTTCATTTTTAAATCAGCAAATTGGGATTTGAGCTCTCGAGATGAATTTCAGCAGCAAATCAGACTTCTGGGAATGAAAACTCCCTAGAGATAGGTGAATTGGACGAAACCCCATTCATAGTTGAGGGAAATCCATATAGGGTTTCTATTGGTGCTTCAAAAGACATTAATTTCAGCAAGTGACAGAATTTACATTGCAGATTTGGAGGGTTTGGAATCACCTCAAGGCAGCCGCATCATTCCTAGAGCAAGCCGTACCAATTCCTTTGCTGGCCATACCATCTAGCAAGCTCCAAGTTGCACATCTTGGCCATACTAGTCAAGAAAGGATTTTGGATCTCATACAGACTTTCTAATCAGCACCCTCCAACAGTGAGTTGGTGATCCCAGTAGGCTACAGGAGTCGATTCTGATTCAGATCATTATTCCTTCAGTAAATTGAATAATCTTGCCTGAAGGCCAGATGTGGAGCATAGCAATTCCCCTATTTCTTTCAGTATTTGTTTTTGATAATTATTGTAGTTGCAAATAAAGTCATTTGGAGTCATCCTTGCTAGTTGGAAGCTCACAGACTGTGATCTCTTGAATTCATCAATAAAATCCCTCTCTTGGTTAAGCACTAGACTCCTGGTATGCAAATTATTGTTGTGGTGAATTGTTTCTCTTAATTCTCAAAATTATTTTGCTGTTCCAAAAATCAGAGCTTAGAATTTTATATCAGACATCTTTAATTTTGCAATTTGGGGTTCAAAGCATTATTCTCTTGGTTTATATTTCATGTCAAAACGTTGTTCATGCATTGGCACTCAAACTCAATCAAAACACTTGAAACCATCTCAAAAATCTTCAATCAGCAACTTTAAAAATCAGAAAATAATTCAGTTCAGACTGACTGGGGATCTTTCAATTCAAGTGGTGTGAAGAGTGTTCAGGTGCAAGTCAATGCTTGTCAAAGATTGTCGATGACACCTATGACCTAGTAGCTCTTGTTTTGTGAATCAAGTATTGTAACTTTGGGAAGGGCCTCGTGTGACTCTAATCATCTCATTAACCTTAGCCTAAGGATTTGGAGACCTTTCCCCTCATTCCATTGATGTTCCTTGTGTTAAGTCTTCCACTTGTGCAGTGTCGCATGTCGACATGATGTTGTGATCTTGAGGTTTGAGCTTTGGAACTTATAAATGATGTATGTCTTATACTTAATCACTAATATTTCCGTGCAGTTTTATGTGTATTTAGCTATTATCCTTGGAGATTCCTTGGCGGGGCATTACAAATACCAATGGGGAATGCTACAAGGACAGAATCAAACTTATCTACTACTGCCTCATGTGGCTCAAATTCTACAGAAAACCCCATTGTTTAGCAATACCAAGTCAGCAATGCTGAAATATCCCACCCTATTCAAAATATTTAATTTCTGATTTTGAGTTTTCTGATTTTTGTGTGTTTTTGCAATTTTCTAAGTTTTTCTGGTTTTTGCATATAATGGAAACCAAAGCTGAAAAATGAAATTGAATAAATTTTATTTCTAAGAAACAATTTTTGTTTTCCAGTCTGAAATGTTATTTGCATTAAATCAGCATTGAAAACATACCCCAGTCAAGCACCTAGGGTTGGCAGGCAAAGCTACAATCTACAAGGTCCGACTGATAAATGACCCTATGTTGATGATGATTGGATGGCTAAAGGTTAGTCTGGTACAGCCTAATCTAGGGTCTGATACAGATCTGAAAATTGCCTCATTAAGCCCACACATGAGCCCTAGGGTTGGTACGGCCTATTTGGAGAAAGTATGGCCAGCCAATGGAGATTCCCACACCTCCAATCTGCAATTTATTCCTTAAATATGCACGCCTTTATTCTCCTAAATTTCTAATCAGATCATTGATGATATGATTTCAATGCAGCACAGTTATAATCCTTGAATGAAGTTATCAAAATAAGCTTCCTTGGGTGATCTTCCACACCTGCAAACACTGTTCTCTTTGAGGGATTTTGTCCTCAAAAGGCTATGGCTTCTTGGACCAGCAAACACTTGTTGTAGCTCTTCTCATAAAAATGTAATCAATAATGAATAATAAATCTCTCAAATGAACTTATCTCTCCAAATAACCCATGTCCATTTTGGCCTTTTTTATCAATTGAATTATTGGCTTTTAATGTTTTTAAAATCCCCATAATTGGTGTCCACTTTTGGCTTATAAAAAAGTCATCTAATGAAAAGACTTTTAATAATCAATTTGACCCCCTTATATCATCACTTTATGAAATGACTTTAAATAATCATTTTGACCCCTTATATCATCATATCATATAGTCACTTAATATAATTTGATATTATTAAAGTAAATACTTGATAAGACTTTGATAAATTAAATTAAATCATTAAATCCTGATAAATGACAAATACCAATTCAACAACTGATTCTACCTGATAAATGCCAAATACCAATTCAACAACTGATTCTACCAACTTCTCGGGTATAACCATAGTGCCCATGATCATCTCTAGTGACTTACTATATATAGTAAGTATGGACCCCAACATCCAAGTGACTTACTAAAAATAGTGTCTATCAAATAGATCTAAATGATACCTAGAAGGCAATCCAAGAACCAATTAATGAACTGAGCTGGAGAACACCAGAAAAAACACCAAAGTGTCCATTGAAGAACCCTTAATGACCCTCTAAGGGCCTCCTAATCACCACATTAGCCTACGAGGACCACTGATAATAGGCTAACCTCTGAAAATAACTAATGCTAAGGAAGGTGCAAATATGGGGACATTACATTCCACCCTTCCCAAAGATTGTTTTTTCTCAAGCAACGCAAATGCAACCCCACAATCATTGATTGATCCAAAATGAAACCAAGAATGATCACTAGATCCCAAGTCAACCTAGGAGACATGTAGCACCCTCTACACAAGGCATTGTCCTGCAAGGTAATAACATAGGAGACCTCAAGAAAACCTCTTGTAAGAAGAGCAATCAAAAAAGGTGCAAGCTCAAACAACTCCTCAGAGAATTGCTCTTTCCAAAGAGCCATCCCGATGCACCATAAGGTTAAACTCCAATAAGCCAACACTTGCTCCCTCAACCTCAACTACTGAACTGCAAACCCATGTGATCCCAAGATTCCAAATCAATCTCACAAAGGAGCCACCATGCTGATGATGCACTCCTCTAATCAAAACTGTCAACCCACCATGCACCGACCACACTCTCCTCTCCTCAGTGAAGTCCAACTCAGCAATCCCACTGCCAAACTCAATCCAAGCAATGGAAAAGAAAAACTACTCAATCATAAAGTATAAATGCCAGCATATCCCTTCGAGTTGTCCCTAAAATGAAACTGATCAATCATTACCAAGGGACTGGCATAGAAAATGTTAGCATAACCAACTCTAAAATCTGCTAACCACCAAATATTCCACTGCTGGACCAAAATGGTATACCAACTCATCTATGTGTCAAGAACCAAAGTCCCATGGAAGCTGATTGGCAAGTGGACAGTGGCGCTAACACTCACAGTAACAACTCCAAGGGCCTCTGAAAAATGAACCACAGCATACGAAAATCCATTGCCCCGAACCAACTCTGAAAGAAAAATGTCAAAGCTTACAACACAAACCTTCATAAGATGAACTCCCTGAGTTTGGAAGGTCTGAAATAAAAAATAACCACTGCTGCTCATGACTAAAATCAATGAAGCACAATCTGATTTAAGAGCTCTACACAGAGAACAACAATAATATCCATGGAAATCCCAAGTATGTGCATGTAAGATGAGCATAGTGTTGCAGCCAAACAACTTAGAAGTAGCTAGGAAACACTCCCAAGCAATCTCCAATTGATGATCTTCACTTCTTTGACAAAGAATAGCATGCCAACTCCCCTGAATGAGAGCAAACCATGATGTGACTGACCTGCGACCAATCAGCAAGCTCACAACTAAAAATCTGAGTCATTCTTCGCCAAAGAACACTCCAAAGAGTATCCATTTGATCAATGCTCGATTCCTTACTTAGAATCTCTCTCCAATCCACCCGTAGATGAACAAATAAAATCAGATAATGGCTGGTAAGAAAAGGAACAGCTCTCTTAAGTCTGAAATTTTGATCCTTATCACTCCAAAGGTTACTCCCATGACTCAAAATAAACTCCACAAATTCTTGTTGAAGATCCCAAGCACGGATACCCAACCAAGAGTGAACTCCACCATATCTAAAAAGGTACCCATCAAAACTCTGAGTGCCATCAAAAACAAAAACATCATAACTCCCTATGCAATCTTCATCGGATGCCTCCTTAGCACATTTCATATCTAGAGGTCTCCCGGGAGGGTAACCAATTTCCTCATATGTGAACTACGATCAACACCAAGATGGAAATCACACTCCAACTTAAGTCCTAAATACCACACCTTGATATTTTCACCATGTGCAATACAATAACCAAGAGTTGATTCATCGCCCAACTCAAAAAGTGAATTGTCATATGTTTTCTCAACACCCATGTCAAACAATGAATTATCAATGGATACCACAAATTGGTTATGCAAAGAAAGTGAACTATTGTATGATGGATACCAAAATCAGAACTATTATACCTGTCATCTGTTGGTGTTGGAAATAAGCCACACCCGGACTGACGATGGGCTGGTCCAAGAGGGGCCAGTAGCTCAGTGGTAGGGCACTCCAACAGTGTATGGAAGGTCCTAGGTTCGAGTCCTAGCTTGTCCATGTCTCAACATGGTATCAGAGCCAGGTCCAGGCTAGGACCCCCAAGCACACGAGAGGTGTGGCTTAAGGGGGGGTGTTGGTGTTGGAAATAAGCCACACCCGGACTGACGATGGGCTGGTCCAAGAGGGGCCAGTAGCTCAGTGGTAGAGCACTCCAACAGCGTATGGAAGGTCCTAGGTTCGAATCCTAGCTGGTCCATGTCTCAACATCATCAAGGTGTCCAAGGCAATCAAACATCAATTGTGCCTTTCCATTAACATTTTCAACAATAAACTGTGGGTCCCATTCATCAAAGAAACTAAACCTCTGCTCAAAGTGAACTCCATGCAAAGATAAATCAGATTTTCCCTCAAGAATAAAATCAACTCCATCATTGTAACGAGATAAAGAATCATCATTGTTAGCTGTTTTGAAAACTTCATCCTTTTTTTCTTCAACAAGCCCATCATCTAAAGGTGAATTAATGATCTCATATACACCAGTTTTTGTACTAGTGTCAACAACTTCACTGGAAAGCTTTAGAGGTGTATTCAAGGCCATTTTTATGTTATTTTTTTTAATCTAAAACCTAAGTTGTAAGTTTGGGTTCGAACACCGGTTCGCTGGTTTGACTAAATTTTGGAAAGGGGTTTGGGTTCGTTAGTACAAAAACTATATATATATATGCAGCCTAGAAGCATGAATTAAGATTAAAATGTCACATAGCATCATATGAACAACAAAACCACCATAAACTTATTAGATCTTGTTTATGACTTACAACTGAAAGTGTTCAATGTATACAAATCATATCAGACTGCTAATGATCATGAAAGTGGCATGGGAATAAGAAGCTAATTGCAATATAGCTTATAGGAGAAGATTGGGACTCTAAATCTGTGTGGAAATCAGCTATTCTATTAAAATTATTGTGTATATCTCAGATTGTAAGGTCTGATACAAGTTCACGAATTTCTGTATTCAGTGAGTCCAACTGCTTAAGTGTGTAACTGTAAATCATAAGTGAGCTTAGGAACCTGAATATTTCTGTTCGTGTTCATAAGCCGAGGATTGTAAATCAGAATGAGCTAATGCATGGGTATTCTATTATTGTGACTGAGCACTGGTGCTCCAGTACATTGTATAAGGTTAACAAGTAAGAGGTCAAAACTCAATTTTTTGCTGTTTTGTTTTATCTTGCTTTAGACAGATAAAATTTGAATAAATCTATCAATTGTCTGTTGCTGTTCTTAATAATTTTAAGTCTTAAACCTGCATTATAACTTGCAAAACAATTACACAAATCTGCAAATCTGAAACACATATCTCTACAAACAAAAAACCATCACTGCTATAAATTTTATAAAATTTTGCAAAAAAACTAGTAAATTTGGGCATCCAGGCATCCAAGTTCGCCTTGGGTTCGCCTTAGGTTCACCCCAAACGAACCAGCCTACCAGGCACAAACACTGGCAGAACCCAAAGGCGAACCAAACCAGGACCCGAACCTGAACCGAACCGAACCAATACCAAGCCCTGAACCCGGTGAACCCTGCAACTTAGTCTACAACCTTATCAACCATAGCTGCGTATATTACCAAAGTGACATATTGTGGCTTTGTCTCACATTCATCATGTTTCGGTCTTGTCAATGTCTTAATAAATCCTTTTATATCCGGGTCCTTCATAAGCTTAGAAAGTTCTTGCATCAACTTGCCTATAGACTTATCTGTTGTAGACATTCTTCCGACTGTATTATGCAACCAATGACCACTACCCAACAGGCTGGCAAGGAAAACGTGTGTTCTGATACCACTAAAATATCCCACCCAGTTTTGGATATTTTTGTTTTTCTGTGTTTTCTGATTTTTGTGCAATTTTCTGATTTTTGCATCTAATAGAACCAAAGCTGAAAAATGAAATTGAATAACTTCTATTTCTAAGAAACAATTTTTTTTTCCAATCTGAAATGTTATTTGCATTAAATCAGCATTGAAAACATACCCCAGTCAAGCGCCTAGGGTTGTGTTGTGACGTATTCACACATCACCCCATTTTAAATGGGGACCCCTACTTTTTGCTTTCTGGGGCTTGTTTTTCTAGGTCTTTTAGGGTTTTGTCTATTAGCCTTTGCATGCTGAGTGTTGCCAGAGGGATCACTAAGATAGCAGGCTCTGTTTTAGCTAAAGGTGAGTCAATGGATGCTCCGAGTTAGGGTCATCTTTGAAAGTCTTCCTTAGGACAAAGTTTTGCTCTTGTTGCTAATTGTGTCTTGTTTGAGTTTGAGGAGGTCAATGAAGCTTGGTGAGTGAATATCATCTTTGAAGGTCTGAGTTAAGTCAAATTGGTGAGTGATTTAGTCTGGAATGTCATCCTGATCTTCAAATGTCCTGAGATTTGTCTAAGTCTGGAATGTCATCCTGATCCTGAGATTTGACTGTCTGGAAAATTGAAAAATCCTCCAAAAACTAGATTTTGCATTATAACTCTTGGAGGTCCGAAACCACTCTCAAACATCCTGACAATATATATGGAATATAACTTAAAGTATAAGAACTTTCTTATACTTAAATGTTATATTCCACAAATGAATCCTGACAGAGAGGCTAAAATGTCAAATTTTGCTCCTGACCCTTCCAAAGGGTTCAGAGCGAAATTTCACAAAGGACCTAAATTCTTCACCTAAATCATTGAATGGTTGAGCAAATTTGCAAGGATATGGAAGGAAATGGATCTCGGATCAAGTCTAAGACAAAGTCAAGTCAGTTTGAAGGTGAATTGAGCCTAGAATAGGAATTTCGCTCTTGACCCTTCCAAAGGGTCCAGAGCGAATTCCTCTATAAGACACTCTACATTGCCCAAAGCCATGAACTAGCTCATTCCCAAGCAGAGTGAAGAAATGTGAAAGTGAAGTTAGGATTTGAGCCCAAGGAGAAATTTCGCTCCTGACCCTTCCAAAGGGTCCAAAGCGAAATTCATATAAAACCCTATTTTTCACAAAATCTTGAGCTATGTGTCAACTTAAAGAGCAAATTTGCATGGTCATGATGGAAGGAAGCCTAACAAAGTGTGTCCAAGGCATGAAAAGGAGAAAGGAAGTAAGAAATTAGTTCAAAATGAGAATTTCACTCCTGACCTTCCAAAGGGTCCAAAGCGAAATCCTCATTTGACCCTCAATTTTGGCCTAAGGCATTGAAAATGAAGATTTTTGAGCCAAGTGGATGGCAAGTGGACTTGAATATGGTGAGAGGAGGGTGAGTTTGATCAATTTTGAAGATGGATTGGATGAAAGAGGTGAGAAATCAATCAAGAATGTGAATTTCGCTCCTAACCCTTCCAAAGGGTCCAGAGCGAAATTCTTAGAAGACACCTTTTTCTTCCTTGTTTGCACTGAAAGTCTTGTTCTTTGGGCATGGTGGGGGTAGATTGATATGTTCTTTCTTTAGGAAGTGATTGAAAACATTAAAGAGTGAGGATTTTGTCCAAGATTGTGAATTTCGCTCCTGACCCTTCCAAAGGGTCCAAAGCGAAATTCTTCATAAGCCTCATTTGCTTCCTTGTTTAGACTACCAACCTTGTTCCTTGGGCGTATTTGGAAGGGAAGTGATGTGTCTTTGCCTTTTGGAGAGGATTGGAGTTGGAGAAGTTAAGAATCAAGTCCAAAACAAGAATTTCACTCCTGACCCTTCCAAAGGGTCCAGAGCAAAATTCCTAAAATCTATCTTTTCCGCTCAATTTTGTGTCTAGCAAAGTGTGGATCAAGATTGAAGAGGTCCTTAGGCATGGTTTTGAGTTGCTTATGATCACCAAACGTGAAGGAATTGAGCTAAAACTAGAATTTCGCTCTTGACCCTTCCAAAGGGTCCAAAGCGAAATTCTTGAAGGATACCTATTTTCCCTTTGAGATGGTCAAATCCTTGGTTTTTATGGCATAGATAGGTGTGGAGTAACGTGTCCTTGCCTTTTGAGATGGTTTGGAGTTGAATGAATGAAGAAATGTGCTCAAAACTAGAATTTCACTCCTGACCCTTCCAAAGGGTCCAGAGCGAAATTCCCAAAATCCCTCTTTTCCTTCCATTTTTGTGTCAAGCTAAGTGTGGATCAAGGTAGATTGAGCTTGGAAGGACCCCTAGGCATGCCTTTGAATTGATTGTGGCCACCAATGAGCAAGATTTTGAGATTAAACTAGGATTTCGCTCTTGACCCTTCCAAAGGGTCCAGAGCGAAATCCTAAATAGGTCCTGTCCCTGGCCATGATTTTTAGCGAAATTCTCCTTTCTGGCCATTTTGAGGGTCAAGCAAGTGTTGCATGCATGGGAGAAGGATCCAAATAGAGAGTCAAGGTAGATCAAAGTGAGAAGAATGGAGTTAAGTAAGAGAAATCAACCTAAAAGGAGAGTTTCGCTCCTGACCCTTCCAAAGGGTCCAGAGCGAAATTCTTCAAACCACCTATTGAAATCCTTGTGTGAGGCCAAAACATTGGTTCCTATGGCGTGGTTGAAGGTGGAGTGAGGTATTCTTGCCTTGTAAGGTGAATTGAAGTGAAGGAAGTAAAGAAATAAGTCTAAAACTTGAATTTCGCTCCTGACCCTTCCAAAGGGTCCACAGCGAAATTCTCAATTTCACCTAATTTGCTCATGATGAAGGTCAAGGTATGGATTCCTAAGCCTAGGTAGAAAGAAGACTAGTGTATGCTTGCCTTGGGAGGCATTTTGGAGTGGAGAAATGATAGAACTTGAGCCTAATCAGCAATTTCGCTCCTGACCCTTCCAAAAGGTCCAGAGCGAAATCCTTAAAAACTCCATTTTGCTCCAATTTTGCATCAAGCCTAGTGTTGATTGAGATTAAAAACATCCTTAGGCATGCATTTGATCAAGTTGTGGTCACAAAATGTGAAGATTTTGTCCTAGAATACAATTTTCGCTCCTGACCCTTCCAAAGGGTCCAGAGCGAAATTCCCTATAGGTCCTGTCCTTGGCCTAGGTCCAAAGCGAAATCCTCTTTTGGGTCTTTTTGGGAGTCAAATCAATGATATCTTCAGGAGAAAGCAATTCAAAGGTCAAGAGATGTTCAAGGCGAGGAGATGAAGAAAATTGAGCAAAATAGCAAATTTTGCTCCTGAACCTTCCAAAGGGTCCAGAGCGAAATTCTTATAGGGCTTGTCCCTGGGAAGGATCTTGAGTGAATTTCATTCTAAAGCCTTTTTATTGATGATTTAAGGTAGAAAATGCTATGTTAGAATGAATTTATTATGTGTCCTTAATCACCTTTTGGTTTGTTTTGTAGATGGAGAAAATCAGGCCAGGACAAGGACGATCTATTCTAAGCCCATCACCATCAAGGACGTTCCAGATGCATAAAGGAGGACTCAAGGTTTTTTGAAGCGTTGGAAGACTTCAAGTGTTCGAGGAGTTGCAAGCTAGCCTCAAGACCTCATTCTACCACATAAAGACCACAAGATGATAGAGAAGAATGACCTTACCAACACTTCAAGGCGAGGTATGCTATCGGAGAAAGAAAAACTTGACAGTGAGGAAGCCTCATCAAGCACATGGAAGTCAAGGAGGTACATCATTCTTCGCATCAAGGACAGAGGAGGATCAACCAAGATACAAATGTCAAACAAGGTGGCATCCCAGTCACTTTTCCTCCAGTCGGATTGGTCCACCTCAGCATGTCCAAATTCAATGTACCTGACTCATCAAGGACGGCACGAACTTCGGTGTACCTACCCCTGCTTCCTATTGGTCCTCATTCCTTGAATGTAATTTTCTCATTGGCTAAAGGAGTTTGTTATAACAAACCCTAATTAGGGTTTCTATCTTGTAATCCTAGCCATTGATTCTAAGTCAATCAAAGCCATCGATTTGTAAAGGGCTCTCTATATAAAGCCTTGGCTCCTCATTTGTAAAGGTTAATAGTTAATAGTTAGAAAATAGGAAATAGTTAGAGAGGATAGTCAATAATTAGTAGCTCAATAGTAGATAGCATTTTAGAGTAGAGTAGAAAGAGAAGGCAAAGATTGTTGCCAAGAAATTGTTGCAAAAGACATGTAAACTTCATTGAAGGAATGGTGAATTCTGTGTGTCGATTCTACAATTTGCATGGTCTCTATACTTCTCAAATTTAATTTCATGTTATTAGATGAATGGAAGAAATTTGTATGATCAATGGTGAAATTTGTATATCCATACTACTAGCAGTTTGTTGATTGCAAACTTGCCTTGCATAGTCAACTGGAATCATTCAGCTTAAGCTTAACTTCAATTATCGCTTCTTCATTGATATGCATCAACCTGACGGTGTCTATGCTTGTAGCGGTGATCTGAACATCATAAAGCTTTCCTTAGAAGATCGCACTAACCTTGTGGAGATGATCCTAGCATGTCAAAGCAAGACTTAGTTAGAGTTTCATCAAAGATCATCCATTGCTCCTACATTCTTAGTGTTAGAATTAGATCCTTCTCCAACCCTTATCCTTTTCCCATTTTTAAAAATCAAGGATCAGTAAAGACCCACGTTCTAGTGATATCCAAAGTAAATCAGACGCTCAGGTCATCGAATGTAAGTCCCCTTGTGATTCTAGCAAAATCACATCATACCGCAAGAGCTTATCCACACGTAGAGAACCTACAATCAGAACCTTGGAGCTACTCCGATTGATCCTTCTCCGAGATCTTCAGCATTCGGGGAAGCTTTATTCAAGAGAGGATAAGGTACCTTTAGGCATTTTATTCTGTGTTTGGTCGTGTACAAAAGACACATCAACAGGTTGGCAAGCAAAGCTACAATCTACAACGTACAATTGGTAAATGACCCTTTATTGATGATGATTGGATGGCTGAAGATAAGTCTAGTACGGCCTGATCTAGAGTCTGATACAGATCCGAAAATCGCCTCCTTAAATGCAAATGTGAGCCTTAGGGTTGGTATGGCCTCCTTGGAGAAAGTACTACCAGCCAATGAAGATTCCCACGCCTCCAATCTGCAATTTATTCCTTAAATCTGCATGCCTTTATTCTCTTGAAATTTTAATAAGATCATTGATGATTTGATTTAAATGCAACACAATTATAGTCCCTAAATGAGATTATCATCAAATAAGTGTCTTACAAACAAACACTCTTCTCTTTGAGGGATTTCGTCCTCAAAAAAGTTGTGGCTTACTAGACCAGCAAACCCTTGTTGCAGCTCTTCTCATAAAAGTGTAATCAAGAATAAATAATAAAGCTCTCAAATGGGCTTTTATATCTATCCAAAAAACCCACGTCCATTTTGGCCATTTAAATTATTGACTTTTAATGTTTTTAAAATCCCCATAGTTGGTGTCCACTTTTGGCTTATTGAAAAGTCATTTAATGAAAAGACTTTTAATAATCAATTTGACCCCCTTATATTGTCACTTTATGAAATGACTTTAAATAATCATTTTGACCCCTCATATCGTCATATCATAAAGTCACTTAATATAATTTTATATTATTAAAGTCAATACTTGATAAGACTTCAATAAATTAAATTAAATCATTAAACCCTGATAAATGCCAAATAAAAATTCAACAACTTTGCCAACTTCTCAGGTATAACCACAGTGCCCCTAAGCATCCCTGATGACTTATTATATATAGTAAGTATGGACCCCCACATCCAAGTGACTTACTAAATATAGTAAGCGTCTATCAAATAGCTTTCAATTATACCTAGAAGGCAATCCAAGAACCAACTAATGAATTAAGCTAGAGAACACTAAAAAAGATACCAAAGTGTCTGCTGAAGAGCCCTGAATTATTCTCTAGGGGCCCTATTGTGAGGTATTCACACATCGCCCCTTTGCAAATGGGGGACCCCCACTTTTCTCCTGCTTTCTAGGTAGTGTTAGGATCCTTAGCTATTAGCCTTTGCATCAGAGGGGTATAGGTGGTCAAAAAACCAGGAGTCGGGTGGATAGCCTTGTGTGAGGTGTGAAATGAGTGAGTTAGAACCTTCACTTCATGTGCATACCCTCAGGAGTGTATTTCATGACCATCACCCTTGGAGCAAATTCCCTTAAAAGCCTTATTTGAATGCAAATTAGAGCATTTGAATGAAGATAGTGAGCATGGTTTTGATTTGAGATCACCTTTTCTTTGAAGCAAAGTTTACTTCATGAGTTCCTTGATAGGAGTGAATTTTGCATTTTAGACCTTCATAGGGAAAGTTTGACATGGTATTGTGAATGAAAGCTTAAGAAACCTAAGGATTGAATTGGTAAAACATTGAAGTAATGAAGGAGGGGTTCATTTTTATTTTCACTTCACCTTCAAGGCAAGAGAAGCAAACTTCAACTTCATGAACTGAGGTACAAGAGCGAACTTCAGGAATCAAGGGAGATGAGCGAGCTTCATGTCTTGAAGTAGGAGAGCAATATTCATGTGCAAAGGTAGTGGAGCGAATTTTACTTGAGCCAATTTGATTTGGAGTTGAAAAGCCAACTTCATGTTTGGCCATACATGAGAAAACTTCACAAATCAAGCTACATGAGTGAACTTCACAAATCAAGGCAATATGAGCGAACTTCATGAATCAAGACACATGAGCAAACTTCACAAATTAAGGTACATGAGTGAACTTCAAGAATCAAGGGAGATGAGCGAGCTTCATTTCTTGAAGTAGGAGAGCGAAATTCATGTGCAAAGGTAGTGGAGCGAATTTTACTTGAGCCAATTTGATTTGGAGTTGAAAAGCGAACTTCATGTTTGACCATACATGAGCAAACTTCACAAATCAAGCTACATGAGTGAGCTTCACAAATCAAGGCAATATGAGTGAACTTCATGAATCAAGACACATGAGCAAACTTCACAAATTAAGGTACATGAGCGAACTTCAAGAATCAAGGGATATGAGCGAACTTCAAGAATCAAGGCATATGAGCGAACTTCAAGAATCAAGCACATGAGCGAACTTCACAAATTAAGGTACATGAGCGAACTTCGAGAATCAAGGCAAATGAGCGAACTTCAAGAATCAAGGTACATGAGAGAACTTCATGAACTGAGGTACATGAGCGAATTTTCCCTAAGAGCCTTGTTTGAGTATGTGTGAGTGTGAATTTGAGCGTTTGAATGAAATAACTTTAAGAACCTAAGGATTGAATCAATGAAGCAACAAAGTGATTAAAGACAAGTTCGTCTGAAATCCACTTCATCTTCAAGCCCACAAAAGCGAACTTCACAAATCAGCCTACATGAGCGAACTTCAAGAATCAAAGCACATGAGCGAACTTCATAATTTGAAGGATATGAGCGAACTTCACAAACTGAGCTTCAAGAGCAAATTTCAAGTGTAAAAGTTATGGAGTGAACTCTACTCCATGTGTTCCTAATTGAAGGTGAATTTGCAAGATTGATTACAAGACCACTACCTTGAACTGATTTGATGTTTGGAAAGAGTCATTTTGAGTTGAGAAGATGGAAGGTGAAAGTTCAAAGATCACTTCATGTGAAGCAAGGTCAAGGCGAACTTCATGTGCGAGGGTTTAGGAGTGAACTTCGTGTGCTCCACTCTCAGAGCGAAATTCGTAAATGTAGTTCGTCATGTTGTCATCAATTAATGACCAAAAGCTTTAAAGTTGAGCTCATAGAATGAAAGAAAATGAAGGAGAACAAGTTCAAAGACAAGGGTAACTTCATAAACATCAAGGGTGGAGTGAACTTCAAGAGCTCCTCTCTTGGAGCGAAAAACAACTTCAAGTGCTCCTTCATGAAGGTGAATCTTCTCTAAATGCTCTTATTAAACAAACCACATGAAATTGCATAATTATATCAAACCAGGAGGTTATACTAGAAGGTATATCATGTGTGTTGATGCTCATTTGTTTGAATTGCAAGAGATGAAGAAAGAAATCAAGAGGACCACATTGAAGGAGGATTGAAACAAGTCGCTCAAGGATCAAATTCAAGGAAGATATCCTCAAGGGAACTTCATAGACAAGCACAAGAAGGTGATTACACAAGAAGCATTCACTTACACAAAGACATGATCCACAACACCAACAACATGAAGGGAGTCAAAGAGAAGGAATTCCAAAGCAGAGAAGCAGTTGTACCATCAAGAATTCCTTCCAAGACAACATCAATACTTCAAAACTAAGAAAAAGATAGGATCTACACCTTGCACCTCCATGATTGAAGCCCTCAAGAGGATAGATTCAGAAGAGTTAAACAAAGTTAGAATATCATCATCATTATCGCTTAAGTCGGATAATGTTGAGTATCAAGAAATATTCCTTCATGATGATCTATCAAGCCTACAAGTGCAGGTTGAAGCGGCTTCCTAGTCATCATCCCAGTCACAACTCTTCAATCAAAGGAGTTCCACATCAGCATGTCTTGATTCAATGAACCTAACTCACCTGTGATGGCACAAACTTCGAGGCACCTACCCTTATTATCTATCATTCATGTCAAAGTATTGTAATTATTTCATCGGCCAAATTGAGTTTGTTGTAACAAACCCTAATTAGGGTTTTCATTGTAAAATCTCGGCCATTGATCTCAAATTGATCTGAGCCATTGAATTGTATTGAGAGCACTATAAAGGCTCAAATCTCTCATTTGTAAAGGGGAATAGTTAGAAATAGAGTAGTCAATAGTGAATAGAGCTAAGATAGTAGCTAGATTAGAATACAAGTTAGATTAGGAGAATGCAAAGATTGTTGCCAAACCTTGTTGTAAAGAACAATTGATTTCATTGAAGTTATGGTGAATTTGATTTGTTACTTCAACAACTTGCATGGTCTTTACTTCTCAATTTACTTTCATGTTGATTAGATTGAATGGAAGAATTTGTCGAATGCATTTGTGTGGAATCCGTTTAGTCTATATCACTAGCCTCTTGCTGATTGTAAGTGTGTCGTGTGGTCAACTGGAATGATATGAGCTTAACTTCAAATTGTTATGCGTCCATTGTTTATGCATTAACTTGAATGGTGAGCAATGTTTGGTGGTAATGATTTGAACATCTTTGAAATGACCTTAGAAGATTGTACTGAGCTTGTGTCAAATTGTTCAAGTTGATGGTGAGACCTCACCTAGTAGGATTCCATCTAATCATTCACCCATCTTCTTACATTCTAGGTCTTAGAATAGAACTCCCCAACCCTTCATCTTTTGCCCTTTTTTTTCAATTCAAGTTAGTTTAGGATAGAAAAGCATCACAAGATTGCAACATCAAATGATCAAGTTCCAGCAATTCAAGCATTTGATAATTCAATGTAAGTCCCCTTGTGATACCAGCAATCACATCAACCAACTGTGCTTATCCACACGTCAAGACCTGACATATATGAACCTTGGAGTTATCTAAAGTGATCCTTAAGCTAATCTTCAGCATTTGAGAAACTTTGTTTAAGAGAGGATAAGATACCTTTGGGTATTTTATTCTATGTTCGCATGTGCATGAAAAACACATCAACATGCCCCGTAATCAGCACATTAGCCTAAGGGGACCACTGATAATAGGTAACCTCTGAAAATAACTAATGATTAGGAAGGCACAAAAATGGGGACATTACAAATGCTCAACTCATTAGTGAACTTGAACTGGCATATAAAAATTCAAACTTTAGGACAATGCCTATCTAGTTCAATTTGGAGTAAACTGCAAATTCACAAACGATCATGCAAAGTCCCATTCTAAGTAAAACTCAAAGATGAACCATTTAGCCTATTTAATTCCCATAGGCTAATTTCACGATATCAAGGAATAACTTGAATTAATTAATTAAAATTATCCAATAAAGTAAATTTTGCGGATAGCTTTATTTTAATTAATTTATTGAAGTAACTTAAGTGAATCTTGAAAAAAAATATTAAAAGTCACTATATTAATGTGCTTTAATGAATTATTTTAAGCAGGAATTTGAATAGCCCTTCAGGAATGTTCTAAGGAAAATATTAAAAAAAAATTGAGAGCTCATTCGGGCATGCTTGGTTATTTTTCTCTCTTGTGGATTTTGAGCTTCTTGTTGGAACAAAACTCTAGGAAGAAAACCCTAAGGTAAATCAATTTCAGTGGTGAGATATCCTCCCTAACTGATTGCAGGTGAAATAGTTCAGGTTTCACACTTGGATTGAACATTTGGACAATTTGTGAAGCCTTGCAGGCAAGACAAATTGCTAAGTAATTGCAGAAATTTTTAGGAAAACAATATTAGCTGGTTGGGTGTGAAATTTCAGATTTGCGGAATGTTTGTTCCTTCTACCTAGCTGCCTATCTTCTACTAAGCTGGATGTTGGGTTATGAGGAGGTTTCTAGACAATTATCATGATATGTTGCTCACCATTAAACATTGGATGGATTAGGCATTTGGTTTGGTCTGCAATATTGGATGCCACATTCTGAGAAGCTGCTGGGCACTGGATACCTTCATTTGCGGGCATGATTTGCATTTCTGGCTGAGTGTGACAGCTCTTGTAGGCTGGGTGAGTTAGATACCCTGCTCGACATTAACAGATTTCAGGCGCTGAAGGTACCTTTTTGGCTGGGCAATTACATTCCTAGGGCTGACATGAGGAGTTTGGAATGCAGCAGCTGCGTGTGGTAGTTTGTCCAATGGAGCTGGCTGTCCAATCCTGGAAAAAGAGGGCATCACCTCAAAGTTCCTAGGATGTCGGAGACATCATCGAAACCCCCATGGACAAAACCATGTGAAACACAAATAAAAACCAGGCAACTTGCCACTAATTGATTGAGCACCCATAGATCCAATTAGAGCTAATTGTTTGCCATCAAATCATCTTTAGTTGGTTTTTAAGTAACCAAAAGTAAAACATGTATCAGAATTATTAATTTAGAAGGTATGTCATTATAAAAAAATTGTTTAAAATTATTATTCTGTGTATTCCACATGTATCAGAGATGACTATCTCAGAATAAAAGTGTATTTAATCATATGTATAATCCCTTGTCAACTTAAAAAAAAAATCCCACAGATATGACTGCCTTCTGATAGAATAGCTGAGAATATACAGATATTAAGCCAGTTGAGTAAATGTGCTGAAACAACTTACCACAGCTGTGATGAGACCCCAGACACGTGAAATGAAGCGCAATGGTACCATCTTTAGGAACGTTGCCTATTCAGAAGGAATTCAGAATAAAACCATGCACAGTAAATGTATGTTTTATCAGTTCCCAATGCTGGTGAAGGATTTGAGCTTGCAGCAGACAAAATCCAATAGTATTACTTACTTTTACATCAGGGGAGAATTCTGACTCTAACCCTTTTGCCCTGGCCTCTTCCATCTGTGCAAAAAGTTTGAAAAAACATTTTTAAACATAAGAACATTGAATAATGTCTCCCTGTTGGAACAATACAAAGGAACTTCAAACATCTATCCGAATTCCATACTTGGATGCTTAAGTAACAATGACTAATGTCAAGCTTACATAGATCATATAATGGGGTAGCAAGTTTTTTATGCCAGTTTAGTGGTTGTCCAGAAACCAACTTTTACTTTGCACACACAAGTTTTCCAATTTCAACATATCAAATCACTTGTTTTCAGAGACAAAAATATTCACATGATGATCAAATGGTGTTAAAACAATCATCAGGCTGGACAAATAAAAATGTTAAAAATACAAAAACAGACTTGTTCTTTGCCTATAGTATTAGTGCCCGTAGCAGCAAAAATCCTTTTTGGGATTGATTTGGCAGAACAAAAGATAAATATTTTTTCAGTCAATCAAGAAAAACTATGGTACAAATAGGAAAACTTAACCACTGCAAAATTCATAAAATATAATGCTGTCTTTTTCATTTCATGCCAAATAGGATTACATTGCAATTTTAAAGACAAAATAACAATTAAATTACAATCAGATCACAAATTTGTGCCAACTTCTGGTGCCTCAAAATTCATACCCGAGTAGGGCCAAAAAACAGGTGATCTGATTCAGAGTGCATTGCCAAACCTGCCAAGTTTTGGTTACTCACGAGTAATCATGATATTTTTTTTGAGTTTTTCTACATTGTGAGTACCACTTACAAATCCATCAGATATATTTGCAGACATATTACGTATAGCAAGATTAAGAAATTCTACCCAAAACTTATAGGAAAATGAAAATGAGAGGAAAATGAAACAAAACATAGAGAAAAAAACTCAGCCATATGTGTATGATTGGAGTAAGCCAAATGAGGTTTTCAATTTTTTCTAAGTGGCCTCCTGCTCAGAATCAGCAGGAATTTTGCCACAGTAAATGCCTCAACCTATCCACAAGGTGGAACAGCCTGCAGCTAGAAAGATTCAGAAATCAAAGAGTCAGACTCAAGTGAAGAAGATGTGAAAAATCTTAACATTTCAGGGATCTAGCAGAGAGTATGGGGACAGAAAGATCTTATCAGTCGAAGTTAGCAGATGTGGGTTCAAGCAAATTTACAAAGTGTCTGAAGAGATGGTTCTTGCACGGTGCCAGGAAACATGGAAAAGAGTCTATCAAGGTAACATTTCTTCATGAAGGGTATTTTGTTTTTAAGCATGAATCTCAGCCTCTTCATAAAGAAATTTTTGGATTTTTCTCGTATTGTCATTGATATTTTCTAAAGGTCTTCCGCTATCTTTTTTGTGTATTATGTTAATTGCATTATGTTACCTGGTGCATAATCTATTAACATGTCTTTCACTGAGATTGAATTGCCCCACATTCAACCTAAGATCTGTTGACATGTTTTTTAGGACTACATCTAACACAGAATAAAGTTTACCAACAGTCACTCTATTCTCTCTTGATCAAGGTTAGGTCATATGCTAAGATTGCAAAAAGATCAAACGGCTAACTCCAAGGTTCCTTTATGCTTCGGACGTGACTCAGTTGGCAGATGTGATATGCTGGTAATCCAAGGGGCCTTACGTCTGGACCGTTCTTTCACTTCTTTGCTTTGGCTGGAACGCCATCATCAGATATGGCGATTATGTGATGCTTCTGCTTCGAACGAACTAAAATGAAATGAAATTAAAGGGGAAAGGGTTTAGAAGGATTCAGGATTCAGGATACCATCTGAGGATCGATGTGAATTTCCAGACTTAGTCAATTTGCATGTTTCAGGAGTCAGGGTGCCACTTTAGGAACTGAGGTGATTTGCCAACACTTAGCCACTTTTGATTGATCTTGTCTGCTTTCTGACCTTCCGAATTTAGACAGATTCTTCAGGAATGCTCAGTCTTCATCGTCTGCTTGCGGGGACCTGTCACAAATGAACTTTCCAAAAATAGAAACTTTTCAAAATGTCAAAGTTAGAGCCCAAAAAAGGACGCGGGATGACTTACTATAAATAGAAACTTACTACAAATAGAAATTAATAAAAATAGTAAGTTTGATTTTTGGCAAAATGAAGACATTCTGGGACAGTAAAATCCCTAAAAAATAGGAACTTTCTAAAAATAGAAATTTGCTCCGATTTCGCTCAAATTTTACTAGGAGGTTCCTCGAAGGCACCTGATTCTAGTTCTACGTTCAGTTTTTTCAAAACCCTAAAAGAAACCCCTAAAATCTAGGACTGAAGGCAGAAACCCTAAAACTGATGAAACGAGCCCTAGACTTGACCAAATCCGCTCAAACGAAAAGCAGACTTAATCAATTTGATCCCCAAACACTTGCAAAGCAGAGAAACTAACGAGACTACTGCGAAAAGATCCCAAAACCAAAACCAAAAAACCGAGAGGGACTAAAAAGTAGGGGGTCCCCATTTGCAATGGGGCGATGTGTGAAAAAGGTCACAACAAGATCCAGATCACTGTCATTCTCATTAAAGATTTCATTTTCATTACAGTATCAGCTATGTCTATTGGTTTCATTTCTTTTATTTTACTTTAATGCATTCATAAAACTATCATTAAGTATCTGTAATTTTGTTTGTTGTCCACCAAATTGCAAATTATATCCAGATTACACAACTACAATAAAACACAGATGCAATTCCACAACTTACAGTAATGAACAAAGGATAACAATGAAAAAATAGAGATTGTTTCTTAACACATCATTCAAAGGATAAGAAGGAAAAAACAATAGGATATGAATACAACAAATTATAACAAAGGTGAAGGGAGGAAAAAGGAATTGAGGATGGTATAAGAGTGATTTTAAGAAGGAAACAGTGAAAAAAATATGGTATGACATACAAGATAAACTGATAGCAAACAACAGGTCTATGAATGGTTAACTATTTTTTGGGCAAGATGAGTTACTACTACAGCATGTAAAGAAACAGTTTCTAATCGTTAGAATTACATAGGTCCATAATCAAACAAACAATAAAATCCACAAGCATAAGAAAGACCACAGACGTGTAGTCAAGAGAAGCCTAAAGGCTAAAACAACCTCACAAATATAAATGTAATGTGAATATGAAATTATTGATTGAGTAGGTGGGAGGCATTGCCTCTTTCTATACACTTAACTAAAGAAGCAGAAATCATTAAAAATCACTATTAAATGCGAAACGGATATAGTTGCGATTTTTACCTATAAAAAATTACAATTCATTGACTATGATTTTTGATGATTTTTTAGGGTTTATATCACATGTAAAGAGCCAAAAAAACTCTCGCCAACATGCCATCTTGCCGCATGATTTACTTGTGCAAAATTTTCCCTATCTAAAACCCACAGCAGGCCATTTACAGAGTATTTCTGCACCATAGAACTCAAAATGTGAGGTAGGAATGGCGTGTCAAGAGATTTACCAAAAACACACCATCTGCAAGGATCTAGGGGGCGTAAATCTAGCAACTAGTCCATAAAATTATATTTTCCCTTGAAACTACACACACAACCCTCACATTTGCAGAGAATTATGAGCACTAAATTGAGAATTTACTGCCCTTTGGGGTTTCACCACTTAAGGAAAATAACATAGAAATTCTACAACAGTTAATACTTTTCTAAGCAATTTTGCTCTATTAATATCTAAAAGTAATTGAGGCAATCTATAGTAGAAATTCAAATGTATAGTGTACAGATTAGATTCCTCAAAATTCTTTGAGACTTTGGACTAACTTCCAAGGAGTCCTACATACTCCAATGTCAGTTCCGAAAAAGTCTAAGTTACCAAGTATGCCCCTCTACAGTCCTGGTCCCATACCAAATAGGTGTGGTATGGCTCCTGAGACAAGTGTCAGTACGGTTCGCCCAAGCGCCTAGGTGGAATGAGAAAACCCATACCACTCCTAGGTGAACCCAAGGGTGCCTCAAACCCTAAAAAAACATTTCTTTATAACATTTTTATAAACAAAAAAGTGCTAAATACCTAATTTTACCGTTAAGTGAAAAAATTGTGCAAAGGTCTCCACCATGAAGGTTTGTATGGTTTCAAAGGCCTTAATTTGGGCTTGGTGGCAAGGGCTCTACCCCTTGATCTTGCCCTATATCGCAATAAGGAACACATTAGGGGCACTACCTCTAGACCTCATGAGGGTCATTGCCCCTCGACCCTGTTGGGGGCGTTGCTCCCAAACCCCACAAGGGGCAATACCCCTCACCTCCACTAGGGGGATTGCCCCTAGACCCCCATGAGGGGTCCTAACCCTCAATCCCATTAGGGTCTCCACTCCCAGTCCTTGTTACATAAGAAACTTGATTACAATGAGAATGTTTGGGAGTGGAAACCAAAACTAACAACTTAGACAATTATCTTTGTGACTATCATAATATCATTGATCAACAATGAAGCATCATACTATCAAAGATTAAAATGCCATTACTAATAATAATATATGATATATCAAATGTATTTGTAATTTTGTATTTATTTATTTATTTTTTTGCACCCACACACACACACATATCTTACAGCTGTACCAAGTCGTACTATACCCAAGGAAACCAATGTACTACAACCCCATATCCATACCCGTACCAGAGCTGACAATTTAGAGAAGAGTCATAAAAGGGTCACCATTTAATCTCAACAACCATTTGCAATGCTCTAGTCATGCTCAGTTCTGTAGAATTTTCACAGAAGTGCATATTGAAAACTACAATGCCAACATTTTTAAAAATGTTTTTGTAGATTGTGCAAGGAAGTCACAACCTGGATTTCCAACATGGCCCAAACAATAAAAATTTGATTGTGCCCTATATTTGGTAACCATGTCCTCAATATGACAAATAATGAACTGAACTTTTTTAATCATCAAATTATGTAAACATTTTAACAAAAAAATAAAGACTCAAAGGTTCTTATTGCAGCCACCTGCCCCATTAGTACTATGATACTATCATCTACAGCTAGCTTCAGAGTTACGGATTACTTGCAAAGGCTTTGCCACAGGGTATTTATTTTCGGTACTTCACATGTCAAAATGTATTAAGTTCCCCAACAGATGACATATTCATTATTTTATTTCTATTTTGCTTGGTAACTCAAAACATTGAATTGGGCACCAGTCTGGTTTTCTAGGCAATGTCATAGGTTGGTCCACCTTACCTAAATGAGGCTTCAGGGCCATCCTGCTAGGGTTGAACCCAATTCCTTGGTCTAGTGAGTGCCCCTTATTCACTGGTCAGCATGTCCAAATGGATTGACAATTTCAGAGTTAATCATAGTGTTGATTTTGGTTGTAGAGAGCTATTATTTTACCTAACGGATTAGGTGCTTAAGATTTCTAATTACATTTCTGAATTCGTAAACTCAAAATTTAATTTCATTCTGTTCATTTAATCACAAAACATATTTTCCAATTCAATACAGTGTAATCAGCAATATGAATATAGAGTTATAAACAACAAAATCTATATTCTACAATTCATGGGGTAAACTCTCAATTTCATTTGCTCTAGATGTCTCTACGTTATGGAAATAGATTAAAATTTCAAAAAAAAAGTTTTTGTCCCTTTTTCTACATTTTTTTTTTTTTTTTCAAATCCAATTTTTTTCCAATTTAAATCCCATTATTTTCAAAAAATCTTATACTTTCAGTTTGCCAATATTTTCCCCATAAGATTTTTGCTGCTTTGCACCTAACAACACATTACATAAGTGTAGGCCAACCCATAAAAAGCACAAACCCCATACCATCTAGATATAATTGAACCAAAGGTATAACAGTGGAAAATATATTTATATAATTCTAGATTGCGATTGATACAAGAATCTGCCGTGCATTGTACATGTTTCAATGTATTTCAATTGCTACATGTTAAATAGACACAAGTAGTTACTGGGATATGTTTGTGCATATTTCAATTGTAACATACCGAATGTTCATCATTATTAGATTCATTGAAAAATTGCTAACACTGAAACATAAAATTTACATTTAAAAAAATCAGAAACCACATTAAAATTAAGGAAGTATGTCCTACATATGTGAACATAGCATTATTATCCAGATTATGAGATAAACAATAATCAGTTCCATCTTTGTCTAAGAAGGCTATATCCTCCTTGAAAAAACCTAACCTTTTTATCCTCATAAAGACGACGGCCATGAAGCACACCAAGCATCGCAAGTGTAGCCATTGTTGCCCCAGGAACAAGAAATCGATTTGCTAAACCACAAAATGGTTATAACAGATTAGCTTATCAACGAATTCAAAGCAAACGATACTCGAAAATAATGCAGCTACAAATAACATCAGAAATATTGGTGTTAAGGAAAAACAAACAGAGATCCAATTCATGGAAGACATTCTAATTATTCATAACAGCATAAAGTAATTCAAAATAGGATTTGATAAACAAAGAGGGAGATTGTGTTATTAGGATCCAAGAAAGCACTATAGAACACATTAAAGCTACAGAATTCAAAAAAAAGCTAATACTACATAACCAAATGTAGATCAAACTTTGATCCAATACATTAAGATAAAGTTTTAAAAGAAAGCAAAATAAAACCATTTGATATAAAGTCTTGTTGTGACCTAATCACACATCACCCCATCCCAGATGGGGACCCCCTACTTTTTAGGCCTTCTCGGTCATTTGGTTTTGGTTTTTGGGGTCTTTTGGTGGCAGTCTCTTCAGTCTCTCTGCTTTGCAAGTGTTTGGGGGTCAAATTGATTAAGTCTACTTGTTTGAGTGATTTTGGTGAAGAGGGCTCGTTTTGTTAGTTTTAGGGTTTTTGCCTTCAGTCCTAGAATTTAGGGGTTTCTGTTAAGGTTTTGGAAAAACTGAATGTGAAACTGGAATCAGGACCTTTCAAGGAACCTCCCCATAAAATTTGAGCGAAATCGGAGCAATTTCCTATTTTTAGAAAGTTCCTATTTTTTAGGGATTTTACTGAGTCCCGAAATGTCTACATTTTGCCAAATATCAAACTTACTATTTTTAGTAAGTTTCTATTTATAGTAAGTCATCATGCATCCTGTTTTGGGCTCTAACACTAGCATCTTGAAAAGTTTTTATTTCTGGAAAGTTCATTTGTGACAGGTCCTCGCAGGCAAATGATGAAGATTGAGCATTCACGACTATTTCTAAATCCGGAAGATTTGAAAAGAAGATAGAGTAAGCAAGATTTGGCTAAGTGTGGACAATCCATTCCTAAAGTGGAACGATCAAAAATGTTTTAAGTCTAGCAAGATTTCTTCAATTCTCTTCAAAATGGCAGTTCATCCGGAAATGATCAAGTTGGAAGAGTCAAGGGAATCCTGAAGAAGTCCAAAATCCTTGACCAATGCAAAAATCCGCCCTAGTCCTAAAGAGGGCGCCAAATAGGAGTCAGGGAAGAATGGAAAAGTTCAAAATTCCCCCTTCAATGATGAATTGCGCCCATGGAGGAAGAATGGCGCCAAACAAAGGAATCCATAAAGAGCGTGGAGAATGTGAAAATCCTTGCCTAAGTAGTTTTAGTGCCCATGCTTCACCAAGGGCGCCAAAGTGAATGGACCTTGGAAAACCATCAAAACAATGAATTCCACGCCTTATGAAAATTTGCATCCATGTATTAGTCAAGGCGCCAAAACATGGTCAACAAGAAGAGTTGAAAGAAGTGTGAATTCCTTGGCCATAGTCAAAATCCGCCCCAAGATAAGTAAGGGCGCCAAAGTGAAGTCAACATGGAAAGCACGGAAATATGTGAATTCCACCACTTAGTGAAAATTTTGCCCTACTCCTCAGGAAGGCGCCAAAATGAAGTCAGCAAGGAAAGTGAAGAAAAACATGAATTCCATGACCAAGGTAAAATTGCACCTAGGGAAGATGGAAGGGCGCTAGGAAGGAGGGGTCATGGAGGAATCAAATGTTAATGAATTCCTTGCCTTAAGTGAATTTGCGCCCAAGCACTTGATAGGGCGCTAAACTAAAGTCCTCAAGGAATTCATAAAAGTGAAGAAATCCATTGCACAGTGATTTTAGCGCCCAATTAAGGATGAAGGCGCCAAACGGAGGTATCCATGGAGAGCATGGAAGGAATGAATTTCCTCCATCAAAGTCAAAATTCTATGCCCAATTAGGAAGTTGAAAATTTTTCTAAGGCATACAAATGATGAAATTCCTGCACGCAATAAATTCCAAGTTCAAGATTGAAATTGTCTAAGGCATGAAAATCCAAGGGTTAAGGAGGAATGAAAAAGCAAGAAATCTCCTCGAGAAAAATTTTGAAATTTCCATTTTTAGGCACCAAATCTTATCAGAATTCGAAATATTTTGCAGATTTGAATTCGTGAGAGAATTCTCTTTCTCCTAGACCCGGGTCCTAAATTTTAGGGAAATCCCTAAAAAATAGATGTTGGAGAAGCGTGGAAAATTCCCTCCGGAGCAGGAAAAGTCAAGCCAAGATGATAAACTAGGTGAATCTTGAAGAATATTCCAGTTTCCCTCCAAAATTTGAAAAGAATGGAAAGTTAGTGAGTTGGCAAGGAATATTCTAAGTATGACGCATGACTTAGTGCATTAAGAGAAATTTCCAAATTTGAACTCAACAACAACGAAGATTCCATGCGCATGGCGAGATAAATGGGAAAGTATGATGCATAATGAATGAAATTGTCAAAATTGATGCCTCCTAACTTAGCAACACGATTGGAGAAATTCTATATAAGCATGGAGATACATTTAATTTCTCACGTGCGAGTTTTAAGCAAGAAGAGTTGGAGAAGAAGTAAAAGGTCATACTTAGTGGATTTTACATCATTTTCAAGGAGCTTTTCAGGATGGTGGAATCAAGCAAACAGCTACCATCACCAGGCAAGCACAGATAAAAGCAGAGATGAAGGGGTTTCTTCCAGTTTCCCAGATAAATTCCAAGTGGAAGGAGATCAGCAATATAAATTTGAGCACATTGAACCTAGCTGCCTTCAAGATCAGAATGTTTGGAACAGCAAGACATAATCCATCCCCAAGAACTGTCAAGTTTGTCCAGAGCGGAATTGTTGCGGCAGCTGGTTTTCCTCCTACTATTCAGTGTCCAGATTTGATTCTGGAATGTGCAAAGCATTACAATCCGGAGCGGAAGACAATTTCAACATCAGATGGCAGGTTGTTGGCGACATTGACTCTAGAGTCAATTGGTGAAGCTTTCGGAATTCCTTCACACCATTCCATGGCATACAAGACCATTAACGGAGCTCAAGCAGTGTATGATGCGGGTCCTGCCAGGGGTACGGATATAATCAACAAACAGTGGTTACTAAAGCCTAAGCCACATATCTCCAAAATGCCAGAGACTCTCACTATCTTCGAATTCAAATAAGAATATGTGGACCTGATAAAGATGTTGAGCAGGGTAATGGGATGTTCACATACTGTGAATTTTGAAACATGGATGTTCTTTTACATAGGCGAGACCATGAATGCAAATGGGCTAATTGATTGGGCCAGATTGATCAGTCATTACTTGCATGAACAGCTGAGGAATTTGAAAGAAAGGAAGTCCCAATCCTTCTTCCTGAGCTCCTATGTGATTTATATGCTTGCAAGAAGGGGAGGATTTGATGGTCTGCCAGCAAAAGGAATCATGGGTTGCGGACCAGCACAGCTGAAAGTGCATAAGTGTTATCCTCAGCTGCATCTTCACAATGTTAATTCTTACAAGCTCGCGAATGACACCTTCACTATGTACCTGACAAGACTTATGCAAAAAGAATTGCATACAAGGGTGTCGCCACAAGCTAGGGCCCTGGTTCAAAAGTATGGAGCCAGGTTCTTACAGTTTCTGAAATTCACCTATATCAGGACGCAGGTGTTCGCATACCAATCATACAAGTTGCGAAGGGATCCATCTGACAAGCTGGTACTATTGGAACTCATGAGGCAGTTGATAGCTTATGATCAATTGTAGAAGAAGAAGCAATCTATTGAATTCCCAGTTGTCCTAGGTGATTTCATGGAGGTGTGCCCAGGTTTGGAGGCAGTTGAGAAAGCAACAGAGGAATTAGCATTCTATCGCCTGGCATATTATACATCCAGAGCTCAATTTGATCCTTATCGCCAAATCAGAAAGGTTGCTAGAGTGAAATTCATACACAAATTTCACTTAAAGGATTATTGGGCAAGTGCCAAGGATGACCTTGAAGTCCGGAAGAAAATATATTCCAGACTGCCCCTTGACACCATCAAGATAAGTGAAATTATCCAAGTGTCGGATCAAGTGAAAGAAGATTCGGACTTGACGCAACCTGAATTCGAGAAACTGAAAGATCAGCCCATTCAGTTGCCAAACTGGTCTGAACCGGAAATTGATGATTTGGATATCCTAGCTAGACCTATGTTGAAATTTACTAAACACTAGGTTGATTGGCAGATAAGGAAGTTGAAGGAAGGAAATGTTCACTTGACCTATCAGTTGATGGGAAGTCTAAATTCCCATAGTGAAGCACCTGAAGGATCTTCACAAGCCCAGAAAGAAGGAGAAGTCCGGCTTGATAAAGGGAAAAGTGCTCCAAAGAGGCCAAGGACTGCAAGGAAGAAGGATGTTCAGCACAAAGTTCATCATGAAGTCCAACAGGAAATCCATCAAGAAGTTCGTCAGGAAGTTCATCACGAAGCCCAACAGGAAATCCATCAAGAAGTTCATTAGGAAGTTCAACAAGAAATGCAACAAGAAGAACGTTTGCAAAAGAGAGCAAGGGTAGAAAGGGTGCAGTCACCAGCAAGTTCTTCCAGTATACAGGAGGTAGAGATGTACACGCGGGAAAATCCAGTGGATCCACCTCTAGGCAATACTCCAACACCAGATATACTCAGCATCAATGCTTCACACAGACCCAATCAGCCAAGAAGTCAAAGACAAGAAAGTCCTCCGCACCAGGAATAAACTCGTCAAGATAGTTTCATAGAAGCATCCTTGGTGAAATGGAGGAAGAATCAAAGGAGCAAGAGCAGAATGGAAATCCATAGTCACTCCATTCTCGCTCCTGATTGGTTGATGGATAGACTAAGAAGGGAGCTGGAAAAAGAAATTGATCCAGCCCGAGAATTAGAAGAGTTGTTGAAAAGGATGGATCAGCAGGCAATAAAGAAGGCTCCCCAGAAAATTTTCCAAGGTCGTGAGGGATGAATTTGGATCTTGGACCTTGCACATAGCTGAGCCTGCAGTAGATAAGGACAGGAATGAAATTAGGCCAAAGGATTATGTTATCAGACAAGTTGATCTTGGTCATGCTTCCACGGAACAAGTAATTGAAGACTTCGAAGGATCTTCCTTAGCCATTAAGGAATATATGCAAAAAAACGAAGGCAAAATGTAAGAGGCTAAGGGAAGAAAATAGAGCCTTATGCGAATACATTAGAAGTCTTAAGCGGTCACTCAGGGAAGCAAGTCCCTCATTCATTCCTCCTTCTTCCCTCCCTAAGGAAATTGTTAATGACACAGAGGTAATCAGAGCAATGGCACAAAGTTTCAAGGAATGGGTAGAGGATGTCTACACTACAGCAGGAATATTCATTGAGGACTCGGCTCAGCTTCATTCTAGGTTTGTGGCCCTTCTAAACAAATTGGAGGTAGAAGAAGGTTTGTGGGAAGATGTTCACATATATCAGGACTTAACCATTTCACGGCTGAAGGCTCTAATGAAGATTCTGAAGCAAACACTGATTGATGGGAAAGTAATTCAAGAGAACGAGGTTTATGACTTTCCCCTGTGGTTCTGCGCAGTTTGCTCAGGAAAGAATACCTTTGACAAATTCAGCACGGAGCCTTTAACTTTGAAAGACTCAATCAAAAGGGTGCAGGAAGAAGTCATCAATGTAATTGAAGCACTATTTGCAAAGAAGCTCAACGAGGATGGAGTAATAGTGAACTCCCTAAAATCCCAGTTACACAAGTTCTTTTTCGTAGGTTCATTCACTAAGGAACATTTTGTAAATGTTTCTTTATTTTCTAGTAGGATGAAGAAGACACAAGAAATCATGATGGAGTGGGAAAGCTTCTTTTCCAAAAGTGAGGAGGAAATTACCTTGATAGAATATGATATTGAAAGTGTGCCAAGTGTCTCCATCGAGGAGCTGGAAGCCATCATCAGTAAATTCATTGCATATGCAATTAATGAGCGGCATAATGGTCGTCCATTCTTGGACAAGAATCTTTTGACTGAGTAGTGGCAGCACATTTACTACTAGTATTTTTGACTTAGCAACGGCCCGGTCAATGCATGTTAAATGCATGAAGAATCTTTTTGCATGAAGCCACCATATTAATGATTTTATGACAGATTCCCGTCGCATGTAGCCATCGCATGGGGGAATGATGGGCATTTATTTCTTGCATGGGAATATTTGTTGTATTTTGGGCAAGTTTGATGTAATGGGGTGCATTTAATGCATGAATGGATGCCATTTTTGGGCTTATTTGAATTAATTGTATGTTGATTCCCACCTTGTTGCATCTTGAGTGGAGAATCTTTTAGGGAAAACTAGCCAAGGCCAAAAGCCTATATAAAGGGGTGACCCCCCTCATTTGTAAAGGAGGAGAAATTGTTGTCAAAGATTGTTGCTAAGAGTTTTTGAAGCAAACACTTAATACATTGTTCAATTGTTGGTGTGTTCTTGTGTTGTTTTGAAGCTTGCATGGTCTCACTCTCTTCATATAGATTAGATTTCCTTTCATGTTGTTAGATGAACTAGATTTGATAGGGTGCTTGTTGCAAAGTCCGTGCTCATACTTTTGGTGTGGAGCTGATTATTGCATACTGTGCAAAGTTAGCCTGAGCCTCCATTATATGTGTATGCTTAACTTCGATTATCAGTGGAGATTGTTCGATTTGATGGTTTCCATTGGTGATATTGATAAACCTTTACACACCCTCTGAAGATTGCATTGCCTTCGTGTAGTTGTGCTCTGCTGGCAAAGCAAAGCGTGGTTGGATTTCACATAAGTAATCCCGTCTCCTTGTTCGTAGGATTAGATTAGTCTTAGCCTAGTTTTCTAAACCCTTCACTCGTTTACTTTCCACATATTTTAAACCCAAAAAATCCAAAAATAGAGCTTTCATTGCAAATCATTCATGTAAAAATCCTTGAACCCGCAAGTTTGTTAAGATCTTATGTGAGCATACGTAAGGCCCCTTGGGTTAACAACAAACCCATCAACTAACTGAGTCACGTCCACATGCAAAAGGAACCTTGAGATTCGCCGTTTGATCTTTCTTTGCAATCTTAGCATACGGTCTGATTTTAAACAAGAGAGAGTGAAGTGACCGTTGGAAACTTTATTCTGTGTTTGGCATAGTCCTAAAAAACACATCAACAAGTCCATCATCTATCTCTCACAATCTAGCTAGATCCACATGCATGCCATATATATATTAACCATCAAAGTCATGTCTATAGCCTATTTGTTTCATGGAATCACTCATCTTTGTTTTGGTTGTTTTGTGTACCACTGGTCTTCCCTATATTCCTTATTTGTGCTTGTATCTTGAAACTCTTCTTCCTTAACATCCTAAATCCATTTAACCAAATCTCTAGGTGCTCATAAAAAATTAACATGCACATTCAAGGGAACATCCAATTGACTCCAAAAGTAGAGACATTGAAACCAAATATAACAGTTATAAGTTGTCCCAAAGTGCAATTTTCTTAGTGTAATTCTCTATCAAGGTAGCAGTTATGTGCATATGAAGGCTCTTTACAAAAACCTGCACATCCAAATTTTCTTCTTAGAACTACCCAATGTACCCACCCAAAGTGCCGACACATTCAAGGTGATAAGTGATTATTTTTTCCATATTAATTATAATTACAAGACTCGCCCAGACTCGACAATATTAAAATAATGTAATGTTTCTTTAATGGTCATCTTAGTTGCTTTAGGAAGTTTCCTTTTCTGTCTTCAATTCACAATTGTTTCTTTTAGAAACATCGTCTTTGTAAATCTATTTAAATAGACTTCGTCTCCCTTGTTAATACAACATCGATTATTTGAACATGGTATCAAAGTGAAAGCCAATCTGGGTCTGACTCCCTCACAGGGGGGGGCCAAGATTTTGGGAGGGTTCAATCATTCGTAATCATGTGTGAATTTTTGAAAAATAATTTGCAGGGTTGTTTTTAGGTCTATAATTCGTGATTATTTTCGCGTGGGAATTATATTTCATGACCTTCATGAGGATCGCAAGCTTTGTTCGTGACCAAAAGGGGGCAACCTTCTATGCATTTGTGACCAAAAGGCCTGCAAATTATGTCTTTTGTAGGGTGGTTAGAATGATGACCATTGAGGAAGGGTATTAAAATAATGTAATGTTTCTATAATGGTCATCTTGGTTGCTTTAGGAAGTTTCCTTTTTTGTCTTCAGTTCACGATTGTTTCTTTTAGAAACATCGTCTTTGTAAATCTATTTAAGGAGACTTCCTCTCCTTTGTTAATACAACATTGATTATTTGAACGGCCCTGAGTCGAATCACCCTCGGTAAATCCTGGGGGCTTGAACTCAGACTCGGCCGAGTCTGGGTGAGACTCACCAAGTCTTGTCTCCTAACTCAGCCAAACTCAATTTTATTTTTTTTAAATCTCAAAATTTAAATGCTTTTTTGGTTTATGACATGCCCCCATAATATACATGAAATATAACATTTAACTCCTCATCTTTATCTTCAAGTCAGCCCATTCTCTTCATCAGAATATATACACGAGACATAACATTTAAGTATAAGTCACATTTCCCTTTGTGTTTTTCCTTTAGGGAAATGTGACTCATACTTTAAGTTATATTTCATGTATATATTGGCAGGATGTTTGAGAGTGGCTTCAGATCTCTAGGAGTTATAATGCAAATTCTAGGTTTTGTAAGATCTTATAAATTTTCAAATAGTTGAATTTCAATAATCAGCAAGCTCTTATTAGTATTCTCTCTCTCTCTCTCTCTCTCTCTCTCTCTCTCTCTCTCTCTCTCTCTCTCTCTCTCTCTCTCACATTATCTACCTTGAACTCTAGACCTATCTCTCTCCCTATCACTCTTCCTCTATCCCCTCTCTCTACCTCTCTCTATCTCACTCTCTCCTCTCTCCCCCAAGATCTAGGCCTATCTCTCTACCTCTCTCTCTCTCTCTCACCCTCAGACCCCCGCAAGTGGTGCTACCCTCAACCTTGTGTTGGTGTTGCCTCCAAACCCCCACCAAACTATAAGTCTAAGTAATAGGCCAATGATGAATCATGATCATAAAAATCTGCATATTACATATCCTTCGTTGCAAATCTCTACATATTCATAGTTAAAAAAATATTATGGCTACTACATCATCCAAGACCTACCTTAGATGCTTTCGTAGGAGGGATGCAGGCTACTTTGAGCCATAGACTTCTAGTTATTGTTTTGATATTTGTTTCGAACATTTGATGTCATGGATTTCATATTCCATGCGTTTTGTATACATTTGATAATATTTATATATCAAGTGTGTTATTTCCTTCAACTGCAATTTGCGTTTATACTTATGTGATAGATGTATACTTGTGTATGTGATCAAATTAGCTTCTATTTGATGATGTTATTGTGTCTTTAAGGTTTATTTAATAAAGGGTGCATGAAACAAGTTTTAAATGCTTAAAAATCTCTAAATTTCTTGGATTTTTCACTTGTCAAGTATATGCTGAGTATTTTTGTGGAGTCCCAAGTCTAGTCACCCTTGTTGAGTCCAAGTCTTCTAACTATGTGCAGAATCGTGCAAGAGCACATAAGATACTCCATGAAACTAATGACACTTTCATAATTCTACATACATAAGGAGATTGCCCACCAGAGTATGTGTGCAATACTGATAATGGGTGAAAAATTGTTCATTCACACTTGTTCATTAGAGCATGCAGTCATTACAACAATGTAATCCTCCTTGGGGCTAGAATCTTGTTCAAAATACATTGGAAGCATATGCGCCTAGTTGTAAGTTTGAAATAGCGACCCATTTCTTGACCACCCTAGTAGTCTTAACTGATTTCATGGGTATGTGCTTTACCACAACTATTTAATTCTCCTTGCAAGCCCACTTGGTTGATACTTTCATTATTGACCTTGTATTCACAAGTATCACCTAACTAATGATACCTCCTAGTGCATCGCACTGTTGGCATAGACATTTCCAATCAAATCATATTCTCCATCTAGTCATTTATCCATCATGAACTTAAACTTTATCTATTGTAGGCTCTATCTTATCCATACTACTAGAGGTGATTCTACACAAACCCTCTACACCATATTCTTCAATATGGATTGAATCCACATGTATTGACACTCACACTAGATCCAATTAAATGATAACATACTTTTCCTTGTTCTCAAAGCTCTTTGTATGCTACATGAAATGTATGTTTGCACCTTGTATTCTACTTTTGTCATGTCAATTACTTCAAAATCCACTTGAAATACAAACCCCTTAATATTGACTTCTACATCATTCGGCATGCCCATAGTTGTTTTGCACCTAATGTTCACCATGTAGAGGATATGTGGTGAAGGTACAAGCATAGCTTGGCCCATGAGCACCCATGCATCTCATATAAGCACATTAACTTCAAATCTTGTATTAATAATAACATTGCACAACAAATAAGCAATAACCATTCATCTCTTAGTTCAACAACAATTGGGTATTACACTCACATTCAAGTGTGCGCAAAAACTTCCTTGGTTCTATATCTATTTAGTTGTGGGAGCACACCACCTTGGCATAGGAGGTCTAAAATAGCAATCTCAAGATTCATATCTCCCTTTTCATTTGCATGTTTAGCTGTTATACCATGTGAGGATCTTGTGACAATCTCCATCCTTCTACAGGATCAATTGGTTGCGTATGCTAATCCACTTGAAACACCTTCTTGACGGCAAACACTTCTTTTATGCATATTCCAAGTTTTCAACTAACTCAATACTCAACAAGCCTATCATTGCTATTTCTTTCCAATATATTAATTACATCAATTAATTGTGCAGCATGCTTCCCTTTTACTCTCCCTATACAAATCATATATGTAGCCTTTTTGGGCAACTCTAATGTTTGCAATAGAATTTGATCATCTTCCATTCTATGAGCTGCATCACAAAATCTGCAAGTTGGGAACGCTGCACGTCAGCACATGGTATGGCCATTCTCCCCTCATTTATAACAAGGAAATCCTCAAGTTTGATTGTTATTTGTGCCACCCTAAGATTTGGACAGCCTAAGCCTCATCATTACCTTCATGGAGCATATTTGTTGGGACACATATTGTGGTTGAGGTGCATAATGATGTTGAGGCACATAGTGAGACTGAGTGTGGTACATCTATGGTGCATATTGTGGTGATGTAGGTGTCAGTTGTACACTTACATCTAAAACTTGCTTTATCCAACCTTCATGTAAATCTTGTACTACTTAGCAAGTATTAGTGTCATAAGTGGGGTTCTCACATACTTCATGCTATTTTGAAAGTAGGGTGAAAAACAGTGCCATGATGACCATGACATATTGCACAATTCCAAATTTACAAAAGAAAGATGAATAGAATCGACTACACAAACTCTCACCATTAGATCATTCATTATATGCCCTTCGAATGACACTCTATACACCACAATCCACATTAAGATTCTTGTGCAATGCCAATTGCTCCATGTGCATGGCCATCTCACCCACCTCCTCCAACATTGATGTTTCTTGAAAACCTTGTGTTTCACTAACTTTCAAGCATAAATCAACCTCCACCACCTCCTTCTAAGTCACAAGTGTGTGTTATACCAACTCATGATGTATATATGCAATTACACCTCCAATATGTTTGGATTAAGTGTGTTATTCACCTTGCAAATCCTTATAGACAATGTTGTAATCTAAATGCTACTTGGGACTATAATGTTGTCTCATTAATTTAATATGTATGTCTCTAAAGATTATGAAATGAGACACCCACATGGTAGATAGAGGCACATGGGGATGGAATCTTCTCTTGGAAACTTGGCAATTTTTTTTGTAAGAGGTATAATGTGGGAGGTTACATTGAATAATATGTTGTTGAGTGCATATTTCAGTTGGTTGAAACTTGAGACATATGTGTGGATGCACAACACCAGTTCAAACTAGTCAAGGTCTACACCACGGTCCATGTTTTTTCGTAGTCAGGTAAACCATTTTGCCAAGACATATCTCCAAGAACTACAATGCTTGTACAAAATCCAAGTTGTCAAGATCAACTCAGATGGTGAACTTCAAGATTGTTGCTTATAAGGAAATTAGCTAAATGCTAGTATGCTTAGTTGTAGTCTAAGATCACATAAACTATCAACCTTATCATATAGAAAGAACGGATTCATCGTTAGGTTGACACCACACATCGAACATGAATTGATTTAGTGCAAACGGCTATTCAAAAGGACGAGTTGGAGTATGCCTTATGTTTGGAAGCCATAGGATAACTACCATCTTTCATGTCAACTACACGTCTCAAGAAAAAAAAATGATTTAGATGGATGCAAAAATGGAATAACTTGAGCAGTATAGAAATGAAACATGTTTTATGGTGCATAGACTACCACAGCGAAGGGAATGTAGTGGCTAACCATCTTCTGGTCAAATCCTAGGATGTTAATGCAGCCATTCACCTTTGTCATTGCATGTGCCCAATTATTCTATTTGCCATAGGTATCATGACATAGAAGCTCAACTACTCTCGCATAAGTTGAAGAGTATTGTTGTCAACTGCCAGTGTGAAATTTCTGTAAAAATGCTACACGTGATATTACCATCTACAAGTTTATATGAGTGTTGTGCAAGTCCCAAGGAAAGCAGGTTCTTAACACAATTGTGCGACCTCAGTTGGAACCACAACAAAGCATGTCACGCTAGAAAGGATCAGGTGGTGGGCTGAATGGACATGGAAAAGATCATGTTGGAGATAGAGGTAGGGATGTATACTACTATATTTGTGGGAATCCTAGCCACACAATGTGCAAGTGCCCAAAATGCTTGATGTGTGGCTACTGTGGTGCCAAACACAAGAGTAAGGATTGCCCGAATTTACTTCAATAGTGGAAGAGTTGCAAGAATGTAGCACACATGATCAGAAGAGGAGAATCCATGCTAAGCATGAAGCATCAATGAAACAACTAGTACAAGTTCTCACCAATAGTGACTGAAAGGTTGAAGCCTCAAACTAAGTTGGACCATCATAGGGAGCACGTGCATAGATTAAGATCTATTTAGGCAACTCACCCAAGAAGAAGTTGACACCAATAGAATACCACTTGAGAAATGAAGTCAATGCAGCATTGAAAAATGTATCAATATGTTGGGAAAATGTTCAAAGAGACACAACACAAGCTCTATTTAAAGCATGACATTATGCAAGTAGATATTGGCATTCAATATGCCATTCTATGGTTATTGCACCAAGGTGGATTCTTGACACAACTCCTGCATTTTATAGAAAAACTAGCCATGGAAGATTGTAAGGAAACATGCAGTGCTAACATTGATAAGCCACGATGATTCATGCACACAAACGATTCCATGTATGTTATAAAAATTCTATTAACTTTGAAGATAAATGGTTTCTTCTTGCACAATATTACCATAGATACAAGTTAAAATCTTAACATCCTTGCTAAGAAAGCATGGATGGCCATGGTCCAACCTACCCTATGACCATAACCACATGTTATATATGGCCAGCAATACTTGTGAATACCCCTTCAGTTTATGAAAACATATTTAGTTAAATCTAGAAGTAATGACCCACATTGATTTTGGAGTAATTGAGAGGGAAAAGGCTGAGCAGAATCTTGCATTGCTTGGCTGCCCCTTTTATTTTCAGGCAAGCACAAATATGTTTCAAGAGATTGATGCTCATGTCTGCGAGGCAGAAAGACATGCAATTACATGGGACTCTTATGAACTAGTGATTTGATCCAAATAAATTATAGTTTGCAAATCAACGGTTAAGACAGCTGTGCTGCATGCCTACCCCACAGCTGAGTTTGAAATATATGAAAATTTCAGTTGTGTGTATTTATCAACATCTCCACCATACAAAAGTCCAATCACTTTCCCTTTGTGATGATTATAGAGATTATGTAAGTTGAGTTCATGCATTTTCTCACTAGCACCTATATTCCACCAAATGTTCCACTAATTGTGTCACCACTACACAAAGTCCCCCTTGTTACAAAAGATGAAGGACCTAAAGAGGAAGAAAAAACAAAGTAGCAACAAGAAGCAGTATAGTCATGTGCAAAGACAAAGGCAAGAGGATTGCACACACACCCTTTCCCCCACTCAAACGTCAGACGAGAAATGGGCATCTAAGAAAGATGATTCTAGTAATTACATGTCGGTGCAAAAGAAATGTGCACCTTTGCCAACTGCAGCAGCTCCAACAACAACAATACTACCATCAGTACATATGCCAACCATCACATCATTTACAAAATTACAAAAGCCTATGCAAATCCTATATACCAAATTTCAGGAGAGATATCAAGGAATCTATAGAAGGTCTGGGTACCACTAAAAACTAGTGTTGCATCAAATGGTAAATTTGGTGGTACATCCCAAATAAAGGTGAACTTGACACCAAATAGATGGGTAGCACCTTTTGGTGCTTCCTCTCCACTCATGTTTGCATTCCAAGAGCTATTGTAAATTCATATGCTAACGGCCAACATGGTGTCCATCCTAATAACTGGTACAGACTCAATTTTGGTGGAGGATGGGAGTAATGTTCTTTCTCATCTTCAAGGAAATGACAAATGGTGACCTTGCAGTTCTCCAAATGCTTCTTTTGGGTGCACGTGTGAATGTAGAACATATAAGAGACTAGTATAGAATAAATCACACAGACAAAGTTAGAGATGGTGGTTGCACTAGATGAGGTGTGTCAAGCACAAGTTAAGGCCAAGAAGAAAGGTCAGTCCAGCACAACATCAATCAACATGTTGTGTATTCCACAACCATGCAAACCAAGCTGGATGAGATGATTGATGAGCATAAAGATGTTTCATAGCATGCATGTGTTGCGATTGATTACCTTCAAACCATGCAACAATTGGTGATAAAGCTGGGCAAAAGCCTCTTTCTATAGTTATATGTGTTTTCATGCCTAATGTGCCCATCACTGTGAAATTGGAGACCTTGGAGAAGATGATTCTATAGCTATTGTTTGCTACCATGCACTATTGTAGGATTAGAACCAAAGTTGGCCCAACTGTGTGCCTAGTGTGAGCAGGCAGAAGCAGAATGTATTGTAACTAAGGTTTAAAAGAAGGAAGAAGAAGCGATGTAAAAGGTAGCTAAATAAGAAGTTGTCTATAAGCAATAGGAAAAATAGCAAAAGATCAAAGCACTAAAGGCTAAAGTAGATTCTTTCCAGCCAAAAGTCAAAATGGAACAAGCTAATGTTTCCACACTAAGTGTTGGTTATTCAAAAGACTTGACCATCATGCACAAGATTTCTATTAGCCCTGTTGCATTGCCATATTGGGTTGAGGCATGCATATCTCCTTTGTATTCTATAGTACTAACTTTCCAACTAAATCTCATCATTGAGAATCTCATAGACCGTAACATCAACAACATTAATGTGTAAGTTCAATCATTGTTTGCATGCATTGCTACTTAGCATACTTTTCCACTATTGCCCTCCATTGCTACTTAGCATACTTTTCCACAATTGCCCTCCAAGTATTCATAAGTTGTTGTACCTTCAACTATCATGTGTGGCATTAGAAATAATGGCATATCAACAAGAGTTAGATGAGCTCCAAGGACAATCCAGATGTTTTGCACCCATAGCCCTTGAAGTAATGGTCAACATTTTGGACATAGTGCAGAATGACCACAAGCATCACTATCAGTTGTGCCCAATGGACCAAGTTTTTGACTACAGAATTATTGATTGTTGCATCAAAGTTGTGTGAACTTATTTTTGTATGACTTTTGTTATTTGGCTCATTTATAGCAAGTTTGCTCCCCAAGGTGTTTTTGGCAGAGATTACTTTCTTGGAGTTCTCTATGGGGGATATTGTGGCAAATGTGCCAACACCCCCTTTCATGCTTCTTGTGGTTTCAACTTTCAACCATCTTGGCTTCTCTTCTTGTAACCAAATGAATCCTTTTTGAAGCTTTGAAGGTTTCTTTCTCTACTATGTGTAAGCCCTTAGTGACTGAGATGTTTGTTTCCCCAGCACCCTCATTGCAATTAGAGTTGGATCTTGATAGGGTGGTTTTGGATAGAGATGTTTGGGATATAATTTCAAATTGTAAAGCTACGTCCAAAAAGAGGGCAGTCACTCTAATCGTTTTGAGGTATCAATACAAAATGGCATTGTTTTAACTAGTTGATTTTGGGATTCTCTCCAACTTTTGTAATAGAATATATTGTCTTTTAGCATTTATGGTAGTTTCCCGTTGGGTGTGGACCCCTATAGAACCCACAACTTAATTATCGAAAAGAAAGGAACATATATATATAATATTTTTCTGAAAAAGACACTCATTCTTTCAACAGTGTTTCATACATGTCTAATATTTCATGCTTAGGCTTCCAAACTATCCTAGAGATGTGCTGTTGTACTTTATTCTTTACAAAGGTTTCTATACCTCCCTTTTCTTTGAGCAGCCTAACAAATCATGCCAAGTTAATTATCCAGCCATTTCCTCATTATAAGAGTTGTTGATCAACCCCACAAAAGCCAAGGATCACCTACAACCAAAATAACCTTCCAAACAAGAGAAGCAATGGAAAATTTATGAAGCAAAAGAATTCATTGGACACATAAATGAATCCAGTACAATATATAATGACAAAACCCTTAATACAAAGACAAGGATAAAAACCTAGGACATACTAAGATTGTGACAAGTGTCTTCATCCTATGATGTGAGATGAAAAAATAAATGGCCTAAGTAAGCTTAAGCATGTAAGTGTGAATAGGACCTAATATAAATGTGGTTAGGTAATATACCATGTTCACACCAACAATCGTTTAATAAGTGGAGAGCTACAAGTTGCAGACAACACTCGCGAATACTTGGATAGGGTGCTATTTATGTTGTTAGTGACACAAAAAATGCAAGTAAAGGTGTATTTTGAAATAGAGTGACGATGATAACAAGTGCACTCTCTTGAGAACGACCTTGGTGTAAAAATTTTAACCCAAATTAAAACTCCCTATACAAATATCCTCTTTGGACAAATTTTCTTAGGCTACTAGAGCATTACAGAGACCCTATTTAGAAGACAATTGAACCATTTGCTTGGGGATGCAAGAGTACACAGCCAATGGTTCCAAATGCTAGAGTGTGTTTTGACTATTGAGATCAAAGTAACCAGACTCACCTGGACTAGCCAAGACTCAACAATTCGAGGCGAGCCAGGCTGACCGAGTCTAGGAGACTCGACCTCTAAATCGCTCACAAACTCACTAAGTCTGGAGACTCACCAGACTCATCGGGTCTTGGTGAAACTTGACCCATAGACTCGCCAATTTTATTTTTATTTTTAACTTACAAAACTTCAATGATTGTTTGGTTTATGATATACCCATCTAGGATTTTAAAAAGCACGAAAAATGGTGTGCCATGAAGGTCTGTGTTGTTGGGCTTGGTGGAGGGGGCTCTGTCCCTCAACCTCGCCCTATATTGTGACATGGAACACACCAAGGGAACTAACCCCAGGCCCCACGAGGGGTGCTACCCCTCAAACCCATTTTGGTGTTGCCCACAAACCCCCAACAAACTATAATTCTAAGCAAGTAAATAAGCCAATGATGAATCATGAACATAAAATCCTACAAAATACATCTCTTGTTGCAAATCTCTACATCTTCACAATCAAAGCCACAATCAAGGATTATCTTGTTTCATACATTGGACAACTTGTTGAGCATACAAGGACCGCCATAGGCAATGTTGGCATGCTATAATCCTTGTATGACAAAATACAAGTGAAGTCATAGTTGGCAAGAAACGCCATTTTCATAATGCAAAATGTATTAATCATGCCTTGCATAGACAACTCATAGAAGAATCCCATCTATTAGTATCCTAGCTAGGGTCAAAATTGAACATAACCATTTATCTTTTTATTTAACCATTCCTCTTTGTTAATGAGTTTGCCAACAAAACATGCAATTTTGAAGGCTTCAAGAAAAATTTAATAATAAATTCCTCACTTGAATATACACATCAGTAATTGAGACACGAGCAAACATCATGGCTACATCATCATCCAGAACCTATCTTAGAGGCCAGTGCATGACTTGTCGTGAGGTTGGGATGAGTAATGCAACCTTCTTTGAGCCATAGACTTATAATTATAGTTTTGATATTTGTTTTGATGCCATGGATTTCATATTCCATGAGCTTTGTAATTGTATACATTTGACAATATTTATATATCTAAGTGTGTTATTTCCTTCAGTTAAAATTTGTGTTTATACTTATGTGATCAATGTATACTTGTGTATGTGATCAAATTAGCTTCTATTTAATTATGTTATTGTGTCGTTAAAGTTTATTTATTAAAGAGTGCATGAAAAGAGTTTTAAATCCTTAAAAATCTCTGAATTTCTTGGATTTTTCAATTGCCAAGTTTGGGCGCCGAGTCCGAGTCCGAGTCCAAGTCTCATAACTATGATTGAGATGGACATTTCAAGACAACACAACTCATTGATTAGGATCTTTTATGGAGGTTCACCCTATGTATAAGAGGTGATTTACCTAAACCTTCTTAGCTCTTAATTTGCTTCTGATTCACTTTCACATTTAATTAAACAATTATCTCGCTTCCTATGTAGGAAAACAGTGAGATCTTTGATCGTTTCAATAGGAAGACTAATTCTGTCCTTGTTTTAAGGGAAAAATACATTTAGAAGGAAGAGAATATGATAAAATTCAAGTAATGAGGCATAAATTTGCTAGATAAGCAATAATTTTCAAAATATAGCCTATCCATGAGTGAAGACACAACATCTACTAATAAGGCACCCATTTTGCAACATCGAGTACTAGAAAACAATATGTAACTCCACTGTCTCTTGAAAACTTGAATAATTTCTTGTCTCAAACAGGAACAGAACACAATGTTATATTATACTTTATCCAACAAAAATGAAATCACTGATCCAATTCAATAATATAGCAGACCCACCCATACCAACAGCAGAAAATAGTATCTTAGTAGAGCATATCCTCATATAGCGATGAAATAGATGTAGCATGTCAAACTGTGATCTAATGGGGTGTGGAATGGAATCAGAGCCCTTCGAAGGGGCAACCCCCAAAAGCACCATTAATAGAAAAACACACAACTTGATTCCTAAAAATTTGCATTGCAGTTTACTTGTTCAGAGATGAAACTTTCTTCAAATCCTCATATCAACATGAAACTGGTTACAGTCCTAATTCATGTACCACTTACAAGTTACAATCCTAATTCGTTAATTCTCTTTCCCTAAATATGTGCTAAAAATCCTAAAACTTTTGTCAAACTGAATAGGCATAATTATTGCCGTGGCACATGTTAGTGCTCATTCTAACATTCCTATTCACTCTATTCTTCAAAAAAGGACTTGTATTCATCCCATAAAGAAAATTTTAGTCAAAAGACTCAAAACACAGATTCCTTCGTCAAATATGAGTTCTCTCTCACATATGGATCCAAGCCACTCTCCACTCCAGAAGTCTTAAACTTACCATTACTTTAAACCTAAATGATGTAAACCTGATATTAATTTTCACTCAATTTCTCAAAAAGCATGTTAACTGTCATTTCAATATTACATGAGATCGCTGGCAGATGTAGTTCATTTATTATCAAGAGTTTTTGCATTTCATTGTAGATAGATTTTAGTCAATTTATATTTGAGACACCAAATTTATATTTAGTAATCACAAATACCATGCAATTCGTGTTCAATTTTCTCTCACTTGCCTGAAAACCACCCTAGAATGTTGTATCTAACTGCATTTCCATGTCACTTGCTAACATTTTCGTATAAATAAACAAAAGAAAAATTTACTAGCCTTTAAATTTTCAACTTGCCAACTTGAGAAAAAAAAAGCCAACGCAACAGTCCATAGAATTGTGTAGTAATAAATAAGCGCACACTGGCATAAGTGCCATCCAGGTTCAAATCTCCTCCATAGCAACAAAATAACCCATAATACCAATGCATGAGTATTGAGTTTGTAAGTTAACACTAGACAGTAATACAGTACATTCAAAAACCTTAAGAATATACGAAAACCTTATCTTACAAAAGGTTAAAGGTGGTCCATAACTTCAGCCAATACAGGACTCAAACCCCTTAAGAATACCGGTACTACCAATGTCAGGCTCAAAGAGGAAAAGTATCAGGATCTTTTGTAACAAAGCCACTTATTCAAATTTTGAGAGAAATGATTTTATTAAAATTAGGTAAATTAACATATCCAACTAAATGGGTGTTCAAGAAAAAAAATATTACTAATTTAAATTAAACTGAATGCAAGAAAAGATGCAAAACGAAATAGCAACCAACCGTCTCCTTTCCCGCCAGCATTATTTGAAGTGCCTGTTGCCTTGAAATGATCTTTTAGACGCATAAATGATCGGCGAGGGGGCTGAGGATGAAAGTGAATTAGCCTCTTATATATTGGCGGCAATCCAAAGTGATTAGAGTTCAATCCGAACATCATCTCCTTTGATGGGTGAACAGCTGAAGAGTTTTAAAGAAAGCCAAAAAATAACCGATAAGTCGATTCTTCAACTTCTACAACACCCCTTTCCCGTTATTTTCAATCCTTCGGTTACCCTGCTGGCCCGCGACAGACCATGCCCGCCTAACTAAACGAGTATTTTGGTGCGTTTGTTGGATATACTAGCAATTGCATCTTCGTGTCCACTATCAAAGAGTTGTGGAAGGTTAATTACCCATTCTTTTTTATTTATTTTTTAAATTTAAAGTCCTGCAATACATGAAAGTCCTTAAGCAAATGAATTGTGTAATTAATGTTTTATAGCAAAGTAGTAAATTTCGATCATTTGATCATTCATTTACATTAACTTTAGATCTATTTTAATATTTAAATTTTAGTTTCTTAAATTTAAACATCCTTAGAATCCTTAGAATATATATATATGTTTTCTCTAAGCCTCTCTCGTATTTGTATCTCATTCTTCTCTTTATGACCTCTCTCCATTTTTCTCTCTCTTCCTCTCTGTATCTCTCTACCTTTTTATATCTTTATATCACCCCTCTCATCTCTATTCCTCTTAAAACTCTTCATGTTATTTGATGAGTAAAAGAGCATGGCTACTCACAAGTTGACCTTTGGATTGTCTATTCCTCTTCCCAATTTTGCTCACAACTCTCTTTCCTCTCATTTTTGTGGCTTTATTGTTATACCCCATTTTATGACTTTTTCTATTTCATGAGCTTTCTATAATCATGATGATGGATCACAAAGTGTGATCTGAAACGTTATGCAAACAAATTCACACAATCTAATCTAGAAGCTATAGCAAGAACTATTATGGATTGTGGAAAACTAATATCTCTAATACTTTTAACTTTCATGTTAATGTGTGTGTAATTATGCTTGTCAAAATGATTTTATATGTGACAGATGTTTTGATATGAATATAATATGACTTGAATGTTCTCTTTTATTATTTGATAAATATGAATATAAGAAATTTGTTTAAATGTTTATATTGTCGTCTATGTAATGGGCTAACTACTATCATGATCTTTAAGTTGGATGTAGGATCCATCTTGCCCTCCAAGATGGAGAGGGAGAGTATCGCCAGAGAGAGGGTTATAGACTTTGTGAATGCACAAGTAATGCCATCTAAGTTCATCACACACCTTCACGTAGGCTTAATGTCGCCAATGGTATGCAGTTGAGTCTATATTTTTGAGATTATTTTGTATCACTTCAAATTTAGTGAACCTATGTTTAATCTAAGTTGTCTGAGTCTAGTATTGCGCTTTGGTTGAAAATAGAAACCATGTCTAGATCAACATTCTTTAAGTGCTCAATGTATATAATTGATGTTTATATTACTACATTGTGTTTATATTACTACATTGATTCCATCAATGCATACATATGTATATGTATGAATACACACACACAGTGTGTATACATCCAACCTTCGACGATCATGCAGAACCATGGGGATCAATTTACGCTACGGAAATACAACACCTGCCCCAGTTCAAATTTGGGCCCAATAATTGGGGAACCATGGCGCTATGAGTGTGTGTGTACATACATACATATGTATGTATGTATGTGTACATATATGCATGTATGTATATGTATATGTATATGTATATGTATATGTATATGTATGTATGTATGTATGTATGTATGTGTACATATATGCATGTATGTATATGTATATGTATATGTATATGTATATGTATATGTATATGTATATGTATGTATGTATGTATGTATGTATGTATACATATACTTATATATGTATATATATGTATATGTTTGTGTGTGTATGTGTACATACATACATATACATATGCATATGTGTGTGCATATGTATATGTATATGCACATACATATACATATACATATTTGTGTGTGTATGTGTATGTGATGCAGAGGTCCCGGTGCCGGTATAGGATAGGTTCCCCTAATCCAAGAACACACCAAGGAACCCAACAATCACAGAAAACTCTAGGGGTTAAGGAACATCAGTTGACAAGTCCCACATCCCTTCCTCTAAACAAAAGACTATCGGTACAAGGTCTCTTTCATTTACCGGTACAAAGTCTCTATGGCCAACAACAGTTTGGTCCCTTCTCCAATGCACAATGGCTAATTAAGGTTTGATTTGAAGTCCCCTAGGTTAGAGAGACCTCCTACAATCATTGAATTTAGGTTCCCTCTATTGGTTAGGGTAATTGCTATGACAAGGCCTACAAAACCTAGTAGCCCTGCCAGACCGGTTTTCTACACTTAACTCTTTATGTCTCCAAAGTACCAGACAACAAATCTCGGATTTGGATACCCTTTTTGGGGTCATAAAACATATCCTAAGGGTTCTTACCGATAGGGAACACAAGAATCCAAACCCTACTTGGTTAGGAGACCGGTATAATCCAATTAGGCCTATTTTACAAAAGAGTGTATAGACACAGACCTTAACTCGCCAAAACAACTCAAGGAATACTCTTAAGCCATTTCAAATACACCAATTTCTAAGTCTTAGCCATTGATCAGACCTTTAACCCCTGATGTGAGACTTGTTTGCTTACACTTGTCGGTGGCCACATGGAGTTGCCCACCTTAATGCATCAAACCCTCGCCTCCAACTGACCCTAACCTGCAAAAGGCCTTTAAAATCCTAAAATACATTGGCCATGCTTGCATCCCCTCCAAAACCGTGAACCACCAATGAAGGATCAGCAAGGTAAGGTCATTTCTTTGCAAAACCCTAGACAAAATTGTCAAATCTAGAACACTTCCAGAAATTTGATGATTTCTCCCTTGTCTTGGCGAATTAGGACCTCAGACTTGATGCATCTGAAAGGTGATTAGTCACTCTAACACATTCCACTAGTTTCCTAATTCAAAAATGATTGTACAATATGGTACACTATGTAGATTAACGGGATTGCAGGAAATTCTCAGAAATATATTACTTCAATAATGTCAAAGTTTACAAAGTCATTATCTCCTCATTCCCCTCTCTTAATGATGACCAGGGATGATTGTTTATACCTTCCTCGACGGTTATCAACCACCTTTTGAACTGAGGTTACCGTTGGAAAGAAGTTGCTATTTGCAACCAAAAGTTGTCATTAAAAGTTGTCAACAAAGTTGTCAAGTCTGAGCAACTTTTGACATATGTTAAATCCGCCTACATAGAGTACTTCAACATGTCCTAAACCTTTCTAAGACACATCCAACACATAAAACACCTAGAAACAAATACCCCTAGGCCCATATGCCCATGGTGGCTTATCAATTTGCCAAATCCATGTCATCGGGTAACAAGGTGGGGTTTATTACAAACAAATCAAACATCAAACAAACAAGACTATCCTATTACATAGACTGAAAGGTCACATTCTCATGTGTGTCCTTTAGCCTTTATTGCTCTTATTATTTTAGTCACGAGGTGCTCCTGCACCATACTCCCGAGGTGAATGAATCTCAAGTCCACTTGAGATGAGGTCATGTAATGTAGTGCCATGCTTCTTGATCTGATCTTCATCCAACCAAATGGCTTCAGAGTCTAGTTTTCCATTCCATTTGACCAAGTATTGTTTATACTCATTATTCCTAGTCTTCTTTACAATCTTGGTGTCCAACACTTTTTCAAGTTTAGGTGGCTCGTGTTTGGGAAAATCTATATCTATTGCTTCTTCTAGGACCTGTTGTGAGTTACCTGCATTAGAGTCACCTTTAAAAGGAATTAGATCACAAATATTAAAAATAGGAGATACGCCAAGGTCTGATGGTAATTGAATTTCATAAGCATTGGTGCCAAACTTCTTCAAGATTTGACATGGTCCTACTTTCCTTTGCATGAGCTTAATGTGTTTGCCCTTGGGTAACCTTTCCTTCTTCAAATTTGCCCAAACTAAATCTCCAACTTGAAACTGTATCTCTCTCCTTTTCTGACCTGCATGCTCTTTGTATTTTTCTGATGACTTTTGAAGTTGTATTTTGACCTGCTCATGAACTTCTTTTATGGCTTCAACAAACCTCTCACTGTCTGCAATTATGGGATCTGTATGGGGTAGTTTTCTCAACTCCAATACCCCTCTTGGATGCAACCCATACACAATATGAAATGGTGACTTCCTTGTGCTTCTGTTGATAGTGTCATTGTAGGCAAACTCAGCCTGAGGTAAGATTGAATCCTACTTTTCACCATGTTGCCTTTTAAGACATCTCAACAAATTCCTTAATGACCGATTTACTACTTTTGTATGCCCATCCGTTTGTGGATGATAGGCTAATGAGAAAGACAAATTGGTGCCAAGTTTCCTCCATAGAGTTCTCCAAAAATGGCCAACAAATTTGACATCCCGGTCAGAAACTATGTTCAATGGAAGTCCATGAATCCTTGCTACTTCTCCGAAAAACAAATATGCTATATAAGATTCATCACTAGTGGACTTACATGACAAGAAATGTGTCATTTTACTAAACCTATCCACTATCACAAATACACTGGCAAACCCCTTTTGGGCCCTAGGTAAACCCATTACAAAGTCCATTGACACACTCTCCCACGGTCTTGAGGGAATGGGTAAGGGTTGATAGAGACCATCATTGGTACTTCTTGCTTTTTTCCTTTTGGCAAATGGTGCATGCATCTACAAATTTTCTTAAATCAACCTGCAATTTGGGCCAAAAGTAGTGCCTTCTTACCAATTCAAGTGTCTTGTCCAAACCAAAATGACCTGCCATAGCTCCACTATGTTTTTCCTTGATGATGTTAGTCCTCACTGAACACTTTGGTATGCACAATTGCTCACCTTTGAAAAGAAGTCCATCTTGGATCAGAAAATCAAAAAACTCCACATGATACCTTTCACCAAATTTTGTACATGCCTTGTAAATCTCCTTAAACTCCTCATCTGCAGCATACATGTTTTTCATTGCATCAATCCCAATGCTTTCTAATTGAATTTCAGATATGGTTAGCACTCTCCTACTTAGTGCATCAACCACTTTGTTGGCTACTCCTTTCTTGTGTTTTATGGAAAAGGTATAGGCTTGTAGGGATTCTACCCACTTCATATGCCTATGTCTTGTCTTTTCTTGACTATTAATGAAACTCAAGGCTTGGTTGTTGGTATAGACCACAAATTCCTTTGGTAGCAGATAGTGTCTCTATTTTTTCAATGTTAGAACTAGTGCATACATTTCTAAGTCATAAGAAGAATATTTTCTCTTTGCCTCATTGAGTTTTTCACTAAAGAATGTTATAGGTTTGCCTTATTGGCTTATGACTGCTCCTATGGCCACATGAATAGCATCACATTCAATTTGAAACACTTTGTTAAAATTAGGTAAAGCAAGTACCGGTTGTTGAGCTACCTTTTTCTTGAGAGTTTCGAATGCCTCATCTGCCTCCTTTGTCTAAGAAAACCTTCACTTTTGACCACCTATTATGGTTTCCAACATTGGAGCACATATCTGACTAAAACCTCTTATGAACTTTCTATAAAATATAGCTAATCCATGGAAACTTCTAACTTCACCAATAGTCTTAGGAGTAGGCCAAGAAAGAATTGCATTTACCTTATCCCGATCCATCTTCAAGTGACCCTTGGAGATCACAAATCCTAGGTAGATGAGCTCTTCTTGCATGAACAAACACTTCTCCATATTGATCATCAATTCCTATTCACTCAACCTTTTCAAAACCATGTCTAGATGCCTCAAGTGTTCTTCCTTTGTCCTACTAAATACTAGGATGTCATCCAAATACACTATTACAAACTTCCCTGTGAATTCTTTCAAAACTTCATTCATGAGTATCATGAATGCACTTGGGGCATTATACAACCCAAATGGCATAACCTTCCATTCATACAACCCTTCATTTGTTTTGAAGGTTGTTTTCCACTCATCACCAAGCCTAATTCTAATTTGGTGGTATCCACTCTTTAAATCAATTTTAGAAAAATATTTTGCACCCCCCAAACAATCAAGCAAATCCTCTATCCTAGGCATTGGAAATCTATACCTTATGGTGATCTTGTTGAGAGCTCTTGAGTCGGTACAAAGCCTCCATGTTCCATCCTTTTTGGGTGCCAAAACTGTCGGTATTGCACATGGCCTAAGACTCTTTCCAATCAGATAAGAGTCTAGCAACTCTTGAATCTGCCTTGCCATCTCCTCATTTTGTTGTGGTGTGAGTTTGTATGCAGCCTTGTTAGGTAATGTGGCCCCTGGGATCAAGTCAATACAGCGACTAATCTCTCTCAGTGGAGGCAAATTCCTTGGTATGCCATCTACAACTATGCCTTGGTATTTACCAATGATCTCCTTCACTTCCGGACTAAGATCCTTGTCCTTTCCTTCTGCTCTGTCATCTGCAACAGGCTTCCCCTTTGAGGTTGGTATTGGAAGCAATGCAAATCATATTCCTTCTTCCATCTTTACCTCCTTGAGGAATGGTTTTCCCTCCATCATCATCACTTTGGACTCAGTTTCTTTCTGCTCTTCATTGTTTTCAGTCAGGGGCAGTAGCTCTATGACCTTGCCATTCTTTGGGATGGAATAGGTATTCCTAAAGCCATCATGGTGTGCTTTGAGGTCATACTGCCACGGTCTCCCAAACAAGAGGTGACAAGCATCCATGTTAACAACATCAAACAAAATATTATCTTTATATGCTCCTATCTGGAATTCTACCCATGACTGCTCTTCTACAAGAGTTTGTTGCCCTTTTGTGAGCCAAGACACCTTATAGGGGTATGGATGGGGTATCCTCCTCAATTTCAACTTCTACAAAATTCTCAGTAGACCCTGAGTCAGCCAGAACTTTACATACCTTTCCTCCTAATTGGCAAGTGGTGCGGAAGATAGACTTCCTTTGAGGTGGCTCCATAGGTGTTGGTACTTTCAAGAGGGTTCTTCACAACATTAGTGCCTCTCCTATCTTTGGATAACCATATGAATCAGGTTTACTACTGCCTTGGTAATCTAATTCTTGCGTTAGATTGGCTCTCCTTTCTCCTTGGGATCTAGACCCCATCTTCTATGGGCATCTGCTGGCAATGTGTCCCTCTTGGTTGCAGTTAAAATATTTTATTGGTCCTGCTCCTCTTCCTAATGATCTTCCTCTGAAATTTGGCCTTCTACCTCTGAATTTGCCTTTGTTGTTGTTTTCATTTCTCGAGGAATCTTGACTGCTCTCTCCTTGAAATTCAAAATTTGATCCTCTTCCTCTGAAGTTTCTCCTTCCTCTTGGTTGCTTACCCCTTCCTCTACTGCTCTGCTCTTGTCTTCTTTTGAGCTTCTCCTCTACTTTTAATGCTAATTGATAGCATCTATGAACAATGTCAGGGCACAAGAGGTTCAGCTCTTCTTGAATGTTCCACCTTAGGCCGTTTAGATACCTTGCACTCTTTCACTTTCATCTCCAACCTTCTTAGACTTTATACTCAATTTTTGAAATTCTTCAGTATAGGTACACACATCCATCTCTTTATGTATGAGATATGCCTTCTCTTGTGTAATTGGACTTCATAGTCCCCTGGTACATATACTCCCTCGATCTCTGTAATCATCTTCTTCCAGGAGGTGATCATTCCTCTTCCCTCTTTCACTCTTTTTCCTTGCACAAAATTCCACCATGTCAGGGCTTCTCCTTGCATTTTTGACTTGGTGATCTTCATCCTTTGGTTGTCAACAATCTCTTCACATTCAAATAAGTTGTTTAAGGACTCTATCCAGTCCATCACTCCATCGACATCCATCTTCCCACTAAAAATAGGAAGGTTTGAATTCTGGTCCATGGTTCTCCTCTCCACAGACTTCAAGGCATTGACCAGGTACCTATGCTCTGCAGGAACTTCCTCTTCTTCCCGGCCTTGTGGGTTCTCCTCTTCTCCCACTTCCTCTGAGCCATCAAGTCCTCTCTCCAACCTACCTTCCAATTTCTCAATCAATCTTCTAAGTTGATCATTTTCTTCTCTATTATCTTGCACCATCTTGGCAAGTTCCACATTTCTCATCTTCGAAGGCATTCTTCTAGCCTCACCCTCTAATTCTTCTGTTGACATGTATTGTTCTTCTTCCCAAAAGGATTCCTCCTTCGCTCTGATACCAATCTGATGCAGAGGTCCTGGTGCCGGTATAAGATAGGTTCCCATAATCCAAGAACAAACCAAGGAACCCAACAATCACACAACACTCCAAGGGTTAAGGAACATCAGTTGACAAGTCCCACATCCCTTCCTCCAAACAAAAGACTACCGGTACAAGGTCTCTTTCATTTACCGGTACAAAGTCTCTATGGACAACAATGATTTTGTCCCTTCTCCAATGCACAATGGCTAATTAAGGTTTTATTTGAAGTCCCCTAGGTTAGAGAGACCTCCTACAACCATTGAATTTAGGTTCCCTCTACCAATTAGGGTAATTGTTGCAACAAGGCCTACAAAACCTAGTAGCCCTACGAGACCGGTTTTCTACATTTAATTCTTTATGTCTCCAAAATACTAGATAACAAATCCCGGATTTGGATACCCTTTTTGGGGTCACAAAACATATCCTAAGGGTTCTTACCAGTAGGGAACACAAGAATCCAAACCCTACTTGGTTAGGAGACCGGTATAGTCCAATTAGGCCTATTTTACAAAAGAGTGTATAGACACAAACCTTACCTCACCAAAACAACTCAAGGAATACTCTTAAGCCATTGCAAATACACCAATTCCTAAGACTTGGGCCATGATTAGACCTTTAACCCCTGATGCGAGACTTGTTTGCTTACACTTGTCGGTGGCCACATGGAGTTGCCCACCTTAATGCATCAAACCCTCACCTCCAACTGGTCCTAACCTGCAAAAGGCCTTTAAAGTCCTAAAATACATTAGCCATACTTTCATCCCCTCTAAAGACGTGAACCACCAATGAAGGATCAACAAGGTAAGGCCATTTCTATGCAAAACCCTAGACAAAACTGTCAAATCTAAAACACTTCCAGAAATTTGCCGATTTCTCCCTTGTCTTGGCGAATTAGGACCTCAGACTTGATGCATCCGAAAGGTGATTGGCCACTCTAACACATCCCAGTGGTTTCCTAAGTCAAAAATGATCGTACAGTATGGTACGTCGTGTAGATTAATGAGATTGCAGGAAATTCTCATAAATATATTACTTCAATGATGCCAAAGTTTACAAAGTCATTCTCTCCTCATTCCCCTCTCTCAATGATGATCGGGGATGATAGTTTATACCTTACTCAATGGTTATCGACCACTTTTTTAACCGAGGTGACCGTTGGAAAGAAGTTGCTATTTGCAACCAAAAGTTGTCATTAAAAGTTGTCAACGGAGTTGTCAAGTATGAGCAACTTTTGACATATGTTAAATACGCCTACCTAGAGGTGCTTCAACATGTCCTAAACCTTTCTAATACATATCCCACACATAAACACCTAGAAACAAATACCCGTAGGCCCATATGCCCATGGTGGCTTATCAATTTGCCAAATCCATGTCATTGGGTAACAAGGTGGGGTTTATTAAAAACAAATCAAACATCAAACAAACAAGACTACCCTGTTACATAGATTGAAAGGTCACATTCTCATGTGTGTCCTTTAACCTTTATTTCTCTTATTATCTTAGTCATGAGGTGCTCCTGCACCAGTATGTGTGCATACATACATGCATATACATATAAATATGTGTATGTATATGCATATACACATACACATACATATGTATATGTATATGTATGTATGTGTATATGTTTATGTGTGTATATGTATACACATATACATATATACATACATATACATACATGCATACATGTGTGCGTATATATATATGCGTGTGTGTGTGTGCATCCAACCTCCAACGATCATGTTGAACCATGGGGATCAATTCACATTGTGGAAATACAACCACCTACCCCTTTTAAAATTTGGGCCCAATAATTAGGGAACCATGGTGTTGTGTGTGTGTACACATACATACATATATGTGTATGTGTATACATATGCATATGTATATGTATATGTATATGTATATGTATGCATGCACACATACACACACACACACACAAACATACATTCATGTATGTATGTTTGTGTGTGTGTCAATATGTACACATACTGACACACACACACAAACATACATACATGTATGTTTGTGTGTGTGTATGTGTATGTGTACATACTGTATATGTATATGTATGTATGTACACATACACATACACACACACACAAACATACATGTATGTATGTTTGTGTGTGTGTATGTGTACATACATACATACATACATATACATATGTGTGTGTGTATGTATATGTATATGCATATACATACGTATGTGTGTATATGTATATGTATATGTATATGCATATGCATATACATATACATATACATATGCATATACATATATGTATATGTATATGTATGTCTGTATGTATATGTATCTATATCTATATACACATACATATACATATACATATAAATGTATGTATGTGTATATATTTATGTGTGTGTGTGTGTATGTGTATATACATATACAAATACTTATGTATAATAATGGGATTATATTATCCTCGTGTGACTTTAATGTCAAGCATTAATAACTAAATTATTTTCATATCATGAAGGAAAAATATAAATGAGTATAGTTGTGGTTTAAACTATCAATTTATTAGCCTTCTACATGCAACTTATAATAGCTATTTTCTTGGGCATAGATATATTGGTAAATGCATTGTTTTGGAGCCATGAATAAGCCACCACATTGGCCAA